>NW_027418054.1:0-130435 GCF_009905375.1 Apium graveolens
ATAATTAACATGTTAACATCACATACATCAATTTGACTTCCTTTACCACCTATTAGTTCCACTTTCATACAGGTCAATTTTGTTCCACATTTTGGTTCTAATCAACCATGTAAGTCACTTTTCACCATATTAGAGTCACTTTGCATTCTATAAGAGTCCTTTCCACCATATATACAACAATTAACATGTTAACATCATATACATCCAATTTGACATCCTTTTACCACCTATTAATGTCACTTTCATACAAGTTAATTTTATTCCACATTTTGGCTCTAATCAACCATATAAGTCACTTTTCACCATATTAGAGTGACTTTTTACCTATAAGAGTCACTTTCCCATATATTGATACAATTAACATGTAACATCATGTACATGCAATTAGACATCCTTTAACCACCTCTTGGTACCCCCTTTCCTACAAGTCAATTTTGGGCCACATTTTGGCACTAATCAATCATGTAAGTGACTTCTCACCATATTAGAGTCACTTTTCACCTTATAAGAGTCACTTGCCATCATATATTGGAACAATTAACATGTTAACATCATGTACATACAATTAGAAATCCTTTTACAACCTCTTAGTGCCACATTCATACAAGTCAATTTTGGTCCACATTTTCGTTCTAATTAACCATGTATGTCACTTTTCACAACGTTAGAGTCATTTTGCACCCTATATGAGTCACTTTCCACATTCTATATATATAATTAACATGTTAACATCACATACATCCAATTTGACTTTCTTTTACCACCTATTAGTTCCTCTTTCATACAGGTCAATTTTGTACCACATTTTGGCTCTAATCAACCATGTAAGTCACTTTTCACCATATTAGAGTCACTTTGCACCATATAAGAGTCACTTGCCTCCATATATTGATACAGTTAATATGTTAACATCATGTACATGCAATTAGACATCCTTTAACCACCTCTTGGTACCCCCTTTTTACAAGTCAATTTTGGGTCACATTTGGCACTAATCAATCATGTAAGTGACTTCTCACCATATTAGAGTCACTTTGCACCTTATAAGAGTCACTTGCCATCATATATTGGAACATTAACATGTTAACATCATGTACATGCAATTAGAAATCCTTTTACAACCTCTTGTGCCACATTCATACAAGTCAATTTTCGTCCACATTTTCGTTCTAATTAACCATGTATGTCACTTTTCACCATATTAGAGTCATTTTGCACCCTATATGAGTCACTTTCCACAATCTATATGTATAATTAACATGTTAACATCACATACATCCAATTGACTTCCTTTTACCACCTATTAGTTCTACTTTCATACAGGTCAATTTGTTCCATATTTGGTTATATCACCATGTTCAGTCATTTTTCACCATATTAGAGTCCACTTTGCATCTATAAAGAGTCACTTTCTACCATATATACAACAATTAACATGTTAACATCATATATATCCAATTGACATTCTTTTACCACTATTAGTTCCCTTTCTACTGGTCAATTTGTTCCATATTTTGGTTCTAATCAACCAGGCAAGTCACTTTTCACCATATTAGAATCACTTTGCATTCTATAAGAGTCACTTTCCACCATATATACAACAATTAACATGTTAACATCATATACATCCAATTTGACATCCTTTTACCACCTATTAATGTCACTTTCATACAAGTTAATTTTATTCCACATTTTGGCTCTAATAAACCATATAAGTCACTTTTCACCATATTAGAGTCACTTTGTACCCTATAAGAGTCACTTTCCCCATATATTGATATAATTTACATGTTAACATCATGTACATGCAATTAGACATCCTTTAACCACCTCTGGTACCCCCTTTCCTACAAGTCAATTTTGGGCCACATTTTGGCACTAATCAATCATGTAAGTGACTTCTCACCATATTAGAGTCACTTTGCACCTTATAAGAGTCACTTGCCATCATATATTGGAACAATTAACATGTTAACATCATGTACATACAATTAGAAATCCTTTTACAACCTCTTAGTGCCACATTCATACAAGTCAATTTTGGTCCACATTTTCGTTCTAATTAACCATGTATGTCACTTTTCACAACGTTAGAGTCATTTTGCACCCTATATGAGTCACTTTCCACATTCTATATGTATAATTAACATGTTAACATCACATACATCCAATTTGACTTCCTTTTACCACCTATTAAGTTCCTCTTTCATACAGGTCAATTTTGTTCCCATTTTGGTTCTAATCAACCATGTAAGTCACTTTTCACCTATATTAGAGTCACTTTGCATTCTATAAGAGTCACTTTCACCATATATACAACAATTAACATGTTAACATCATATACATCCAATTTGACATCCTTTTTACCGCCTATTAATGCCACATTTTGGCACTAATCAATCATGTAAGTGACTTCTCACCATATTAGAGTCACTTTGCACCTTCATAAGAGTCACTTGCCATCATATATTGGAACAATTAACATGTTAACATGATGTACATGCAATTAGAAATCCTTTTACAACCTCTTAGTGCCACATTCATACAAGTCAATTTTGGTCCACTATTTTCGTTCTAATTAACCATGTATGTCACTTTTTCACCATATTAGAGTCATTTTGCACCCTATATGAGTCACTTTCCACAATCTATATGTATAATTAACATGTTAACATCACATACATCCAATTTGACTTCCTTTTACCACCTATTAGTTCTACTTTCATACAGGTCAATTTTGTTCCATATTTTGGTTCTAATCAACCATGTAAGTCATTTTCACCATATTAGAGTTCACTTTGCATTCTATAAGAGTCACTTTCTACCATATATCAACAATTAACATGTAACATCATATACATCCAATTTGACATTCTTTTACCACCTATTAGTTCCCCTTTCATACTGGTGAATTTTGTTCCATATTTTGGTTGTAATCAACCATGCAAGTCACTTTTCACCATATTAGAATCACTTTGCATTCTATAAGAGTCACTTTCCACCATATATACAACAATTAACATGTTAACATCATATACATCCAATTTGACATCCTTTTACACCGATTAATGTCACTGTTAAAGCCACATTTTGGCACGAATCAATGATGTAAGTGACTTCTCACCATATTAGAGTCACTTTGCACCTTATAAGAGTCACTTGCCATTATATTGGAACAATTAACATGTTAACATCATGTACATGCAATTAGAAATCCTTTTACAACCTCTTAGTGCCACATTCATACAAGTCAATTTTGGTCCACAATTTGGTTCTAATTAACATGTATGTCACTTTCACCATGTCAGAGTCATTTTGCACCCTATATGAGTCACTTTCCACTATCTATATGTATAATTAATATAAATCACATACATCCAATTTGACATTCTTTTACCACCTATTAGTTCCCCTTTCATACTGGTCAATTTTGTTCCACATTTGGTTCTAATCAACCATGCAAGTCACTTTTCACCATATTAGAGTCACTTTGCATTCTATAAGAGTCACTTTCCACCATATATACAACAATTAACATGTTAACATCAATACATCCAATTTGACATCCTTTTACCACCTATTAATGTCACTTTCATACAAGTTATTTTTATTCCACATTTTGGCTCTAATCAACCATACAAGTCACTTTTCACCATATTAGAGTCACTTTGTACCCTATAAGAGTCACTTTCCCCATATATTGATACAATTAACATGTTAACATCATGTACAAGCAATTAGACATCCTTTAACCGCCTCATTGGTACCCCCTTTCCTACAAGTCAATTTTGGGGCCACATTTTGGCACTAATCAATCATGTAAGTGACTTCTCACCATATTAGAGTCACTTTGCACCTTATAAGAGTCACTTGCCATCATATATTGGAACAATTAACATGTTACATCATGTACATACAATTAGAAATCCTTTTACAACCTCTTAGTGCCACATTCATACAAGTCAATTTTGGTCCACATTTTCGTTCTAATTAACCATGTATGTCACTTTTCACCACGTTAGAGTCATTTTGCACCCTATATGAGTCACTTTCCACAATCTATATGTATAATTAACATGTAACTCACATAATCCAATTTGACTTCCTTTACCAACTATTAGTTACACTTTCATACAGGTCAATTTCTGTTCCACATTTTGGTTCTAATCAACCAATGTAAGTCAATTTTCACCATATTAGAGTCACTTTGCATTCTATAAGAGTCACTTTCCACTCATATATACAACAATTAACATGTTAACATCATATACATCCAATTTGACATCCTGTTACCGCCTATAATGCCACATTTTGGCACTAATCAATCATGTAAGGACTTCTCACCATATAGAGTACTTTGAACCTTATAAGAGTCACTTGCCATCATATATTGGAACAATTAACATGTTAACATCATGTAATGCAATTAGAAACTCCCTTTACAAACTCTAGTGCCACATTCATACAAGTCAATTTTGGTCCACATTTTCGTTCTAATTAACCATGTATGTCATTTTCACCATATTAGAGTCATTTTGCACCCTATATGAGTCACTTTCCACAATCTATATGTATAATTAACATGTTAACATCACATGATGTGGATCTCTCCACAAATAAAGAAAGAAGAAGAAGAAAAGGGATAAAGAGAAGAAGAGGATATTTCAAAAGAACACGATCAATCCAGAAACGTGAACTTTGAATCTCAAATTGCTTAGATCAATCCAGAAACTAAGTAATTCGAATCTAACCTTCAAAACAATCCAGTAATTGAAGTTTAGAGGGAAGAAAAACTACTCATAGTTTATCTCAAAACAAAAGTTTTATATCATCCATTGTCTCTCTTAAAAGATTACATTAGAAGGGTATTTATAGGCTTAGACAATAACCCAAACCCAATAGGATTCCGAGAGAAATTCAATATCAGCTTGAATTAGCCAATATCTGAATCCTTCTAGGAAACAAATTTAAAAACCAAATCCGAATCCTAAGTGCTTAAAACAAGAAAAACCCTTTCAAGTGAAAGGTAAAACTTGCAAGCAAAATTCGAATTAATAATTATATAATAATCAGCTACTTGTCCAACTTCATGCATCGCTCCTTTATTCCCTGTTGTCCAAGTAAGCTGCATAACCCATGTTTGCATCCTCTCCAATTGAACATCACCACAAGTACGCATAACCAAATCCAAATTAACATATTCATTCCTTGATCCTCATCATCACATACATCCAATTTGACTTCCTTTTACCACCTATTAGTTCCACTTTCATACAGGTCAATTTTGTTCCATATTTTGGTTCTAATCAACCATGTAAGTCACTTTTCACCATATTAGATTCACTTTGCATTCTATAAGAGTCACTTTCCACCATATATACAACAATTAACATGTTAACATCATATACATCCAATTTGACATTCTTTTACCACCTATTAGTTCCCCTTTCATACTGGTCAATTTTGTTCCACATTTTGGTTGTAATCAACCATGCAAGTCACTTTTCACCATATTAGAGTCACTTTGCATTCTATAAGAGTCACTTTCCACCATATATACAACAATTAACATGTTAACATCATATACATCCAATTTGACATCCTTTTACCACCTATTAATGTCACTTTCATACAAGTTAATTTTATTCCACATTTTGGCTCTAATCAACCATATAAGTCACTTTTCACCATATTAGAGTCACTTTGTACCCAATAAGAGTCACTTTCCCCATATATTGATATAATTTACATGTTAACATCATGTACATGCAATTAGACAACCTTTAACCACCTCTTGGTACCCCCTTTCCTACAAGTCAATTTTGGGCCACATTTTGGCACTAATCAATCATGTAAGTGACTTCTCGCCATATTATAGTCAATTTGCACCTTATAAAAGTCACTTGCCATCATATATTGGTACAATTAACATGTTAACATCATGTACATGCAATTAGAAATCCTTTTACAACCTCTTAGTGCCACATTCATACAAGTCAATTTTGGTCCACAATTTGGTTCTAATTAACCATGTATGTCACTTTTCACCATGTCAGAGTCATTTTGCACCCTATATGAGTCACTTTCCACAATCTATATGTATAATTAATATGTTAACATCACATACATCCAATTTGACTTCCTTTTACCACCTATTAGTTCCACTTTCATACAGGTCAATTTTGTTCCACATTTTGGTTCTAATCAACCAAGTAAGTCACTTTTCACCATATTAGAGTCACTTTGCATTCTATAAGAGTCACTTTCCACCATATATACAACAATTAACATGTTAACATCATATCATCCAATTTGACATCCTTTTACCACCTATTAATGTCACTTTCATACAAGTTAATTTTATTCCACATTTTGGCTCTAATCAACCATATAAGTCGCTTTTCACCATATTAGAGTCACTTTGTACCCTATAAGAGTCACTTTCCCCATATATTGATACAATTAACATGTTAACATCATGTACATGCACTTAGACATCCTTTAACCACCTCTTGGTACCCCTTTCCTACAAGTCAATTTTGGGCCACATTTTGGCACTAATCAATCATGTAAGTGACTTCTCACCATATTAGAGTCACTTTGCACCTTATAAGAGTCACTTGCCATCATATATTGGAACAATTAACATGTTAACATCATGTACATGCAATTAGAAATCCTTTTACAACCTCTTAGTGCCACATTCATACAAGTCAATTTTGGTCCATAATTTGGTTCTAATTAACCATGTATGTCACTTTTCATCATGTCAGAGTCATTTTGCACCCTATATGAGTCACTTTCCACAATCTATATGTATAATTAATATGTTAACATCACATACATCCAATTTGACATTCTTTTACCACCTATTAGTTCCCCTTTCATACTGGTCAATTTTGTTCCACATTTTCGTTCTAATCAACCATGCAAGTCACTTTTCACCATATTAGAGTCACTTTTCATTCTATAAGAGTCACTTTCCACCATATATACAACAATTAACATGTTAACATCATATACATCCAATTTGACATCCTTTTACCACCTATTAATGTCACTTTCATACAAGTTAATTTTATTCCACATTTTTGCTTTAATCAACCATATAAGTCACTTTTCACCATATTAGAGTCACTTTGTATCCAATAAGAGTCACTTTCCCCATATATTGATATACTTTACATGTTAACATCATGTACATGCAATTAGACAACCTTTAACCACCTCTTGGTACCCCCTTTCCTACAAGTCAATTTCGGGCCACATTTTGGCACTAATCAATCATGTAAGTGACTTCTTGCCATATTATAGTCAATTTGCACCTTATAAGAGTCACTTGCCATCATATATTGGTACAATTAACATGTTAACATCATGTACATGCAATTAGAAATCCTTTTACAACCTCTTAGTGCCACATTCATACAAGTCAATTTTGGTCCATATTTTAGTTCTAATTAACCATGTAAGTCACTTTTCACCATGTTAGATCATTTTGCACCCTATATGAGTCACTTTCCACAATCTATATGTATAATTAACATGTTAACATCATATACATCCAATTTGACATCCTTTTACCGCCTATTAGTTCCACTTTCATACAGGTGAATTTTGTTCCATATTTTGGTTCTAATCAACCATGTAAGTCACTTTTCACCATATTAGAGTCACTTTGCACCCTATAAGAGCCACTTTCCACCATATATACAACAATTAACATGTTAACATCATATACATCCAATTTGACATCCTTTTACCACCTATTAATGTCACTTTCATACAAGTTAATTTTATTCCACATTTTGGCTCTAATCAACCATATAAGTCACTTTTCACCATATTAGAGTCACTTTGTACCCTATAAGAGTCACTTTCCCCATATATTGATACAATTAACATGTTAACATCATGTACATGCAATTAGACATCCTTAACCACCTCTTGGTTCCCCCATTCCTACAAGTAAATTTTGGGCCACATTTTGGCACTAATCAATCATGTAAGTGACTTCTCACCATATTAGAGTCACTTTGCACCTTATAAGAGTCACTTGCCATCATATATTGGATCAATTAACATGTTAACATTATGTACATGCAATTAGAAATCCTTTTACAACCTCTTAGTGCCACATTCATACAAGTCAATTTTGGTCCACAATTTGGTTCTAATTAACCATGTATGTCACTTTTCACCATGTCAGAGTCATTTTGCACCCTATATGAGTCACTTTCCACAATCTATATGTATAATTAACATGTTAACATCACATACATCCAATTTGACATTCTTTTACCACCTATTAGTTCCACTTTCATACTGGTCAATTTTGTTCCACATTTTGGTTCTAATCAACCATGCAAGTCACTTTTCACCATATTAGAGTCACTTTGCATTCTATAAGAGTCACTTTCCACCATATATACAACAATTAACATGTTAACATCATATACATCCAATTTGACATCCTTTTACCACCTATTATTGTCACTTTCATACAAGTTAATTTTATTCCACATTTTGGCTCTAATCAACCATATAAGTCACTTTTCACCATATTAGAGTCACTTTGTACCCTATAAGAGTCACTTTCCCCATATATTGATATAATTTACATGTTAACATCATGTACATGCAATTAGACATCCTTTAACCACCTCTTGGTACCCCCTTTCCTACAAGTCAATTTTGGGGCACATTTTGGCACTAATCAATCATGTAAGTGACTTCTCGCCATATTATAGTCAATTTGCACCTTATAAGAGTCACTTGCCATCATATATTGGTACAATTAACATGTTAACATCATGTACATGCAATTAGAAATCATTTTACAACCTCTTAGTGCCACATTCATACAAGTCAATTTTGGTCCACATTTTAGTCCTAATTAACCATGTAAGTCACTTTTCACCATGTTAGAGTCATTTTGCACCCTATATGACTCACTTTCCACAATCTATATGTATAATTAACATGTTAACATCATATACATCCAATTTGACATCCTTTTACCGCCTATTAGTTCCACTTTCATACAGGTGAATCTTGTTCCACATTTTGGTTCTAATCAACCATGTATGTCACTTTTCACAATATTAGAGTCACTTTGCATTCTATAAGAGCCACTTTCCACCATATATACAACAATTAACATGTTAACATCATATACATCCAATTTGACATCCTTTTACCACCTATTAATGTCACTTTCATACAAGTTAATTTTATTCCACATTTTGGCTCTAATCAACCATATAAGTCACTTTTCACCATATTAGAGTCACTTTGTACCCTATAAGAGTCACTTTCCCCATATATTGATACAATTAACATGTTAACATCATGTACATGCAATTAGACATCCTTTAACCACCTCTTGGTACCCCCTTTCCTACAAGTCAATTTTGGGCCACATTTTGGCACTAATCAATCATGTAAGTGACTTCTCACCATATTAGAGTCACTTTGCACCTTATAAGAGTCACTTGCCATCATATATTGGAACAATTAACATGTTAACATCATGTACATACAATTAGAAATCCTTTTACAACCTCTTAGTGCCACATTCATACAAGTCAATTTTGGTCCACATTTTCGTTCTAATTAACCATGTATGTCACTTTTCACCACGTTAGAGTCATTTTGCACCCTATATGAGTCACTTTCCACAATCTATATGTATAATTAATATGTTAACATCACATACATCCAATTTGACATTCTTTTACCACATATTAGTTCCCCTTTCATACTGGTCAATTTTGTTCCACATTTTGGTTCTAATCAACCATGCAAGTCACTTTTCACCATATTAGAGTCACTTTGCATTCTATAAGAGTCACTTTCCACCATATATACAACAATTAACATGTTAACATCATATACATCCAATTTGACATCCTTTTACCACCTATTAATGTCACTTTCATACAAGTTAATTTTATTCCATATTTTGGCTCTAATCAACCATATAAGTCACTTTTTACCATATTAGTGTCACTTTGTACCCTATAAGAGTCACTTTCCCCATATATTGATATAATTTACATGTTAACATCATATACATGCAATTAGACATCCTTTAACCACCTCTTGGTACCCCCTTTCCTACAAGTCAATTTTGGGCCACATTTTGGCACTAAGCAATCATTGTAAAGTGACTTCTCAGCCATAGTTATGAGTCACTTTGCACCTTATAAGAGTCACTTGCCATCATAATATTGGTAACACTAACATGTTAACATCATGTACATTCAATGAGAAATCCTGTTACAACCTCTTAGTGCCACATTTCATACTAAGTCAATTTGGTACCACAATTTCGGTTCTAAATTAACCATGTATGGTCACTTTTCACCACTGTTAGAGTCATTTTGCACCCTATATGAGTCACTTTCCACAATATATATGTATAATTAACATTGTTACAATCACCATACATCCAATTGGACATTCTTTACCACATATTAGTTCCACTTTTCATACTAGGTCAATTTTGCTTCCAACATTTTGGTTCTATCAACCATGCAAGTCACTTCACTACGTGATTGGTTGATAATTGCTCGGGAATTCATTGATAATGACTTTGCCAGGTTCTAGGGGGGCTACTCTTCTTTTTTGTCGATCGAGCCGCTCTCCCTCATTCCACTCGTCCAGCCCTCTTCACGAACTTGTACAATCGAACATCACATACATCCAATTTGACATTCTTTTACCACCTATTAGTTCCCCTTTCATACTGGTCAATTTTGTTCCACATTTTCGTTCTAATCAACCATGCAAGTCACTTTTCACCATATTAGAGTCACTTTGCATTCTATAAGAGTCACTTTCCACCATATATACAACAATTAACATGTTAACATCATATACATCCAATTTGACATCCTTTTACCACCTTTTAATGTCACTTTCATACAAGTTAATTTTATTCCACATTTTTGCTCTAATCAACCATATAAGTCACTTTTCACCATATTAGAGTCACTTTGTACCCAATAAGAGTCACTTTCCCCATATATTGATATAATTTACATGTTAACATCATGTACATGAAATTAGACAACCTTTAACCAACTCTTGGTACCCCCTTTCCTACAAGTCAATTTTGGGCCACATTTTGGCACTAATCAATCATGTAAGTGACTTCTTGCCATATTATAGTCAATTTGCACCTTATAAGAGTCACTTGCCATCATATATTGGTACAATTAACATGTTAACATCATGTACATGCAATTAGAAATCCTTTTACAACCTCTTAGTGCCACATTCATACATGTCAATTTTGGTCCATATTTTAGTTCTAATTAACCATGTAAGTCACTTTTCACCATGTTAGATCATTTGGCACCCTATATGAGTCACTTTCCACAATCTATATGTATAATTAACATGTTAACATCATATACATCCAATTTGACATCCTTTTACCGCCTATTAGTTCCACTTTCATACAGGTGAATTTTGTTCCATATTTTGGTTCTAATCAACCATGTAAGTCACTTTTCACCATATTAGAGTCACTTTGCACCCTATAAGAGCCACTTTCCACCATATATACAACAATTAACATGTTAACATCATATACATCCAATTTGACATCCTTTTACCACCTATTAATGTCAGTTTCATACAAGTTAATTTTATTCCACATTTTGGCTCTAATCAACCATATAAGTCACTTTTCACCATATTAGAGTCACTTTGTACCCTATAAGTGTCACTTTCCCCATATATTGATACAATTAACATGTTAACATCATGTACATGCAATTAGACATCCTTTAACCACCTCTTGGTACCCACTTTCCTACAAGTCAATTTTGGGCCACATTTTGGCACTAATCAATCATGTAAGTGACTTCTCACCATATTAGAGTCACTTTGCACCTTATAAGAGTCACTTGCCATCATATATTGGAACAATTAACATGTTAACATCATGTACATGCAATTAGAAATCCTTTTACAACCTCTTAGTGCCACATTCATACAAGTCAATTTTGGTCCGCAATTTGGTTCTAATTAACCATGTATGTCACTTTTCACCATGTCAGAGTCATTTTGCACCCTATATGAGTCACTTTCCACAATCTATATGTATAATTAACATGTTAACATCACATACATCCAATTTGACATTCTTTTACCACCTATTAGTTCCACTTTCATACTGGTCAATTTTGTTCCACATTTTGGTTCTAATCAACCATGCAAGTCACTTTTCACCATATTAGAGTCACTTTGCATTCTATAAGAGTCACTTTCCACCATATATACAACAATTAACATGTTAACATCATATACATCCAATTTGACATCCTTTTACCACCTATTAATGTCACTTTCATACAAGTTAATTTTATTCCACATTTTGGCTCTAATCAACCATATAAGTCACTTTTCACCATATTAGAGTCACTTTGTACCCTATAAGAGTCACTTTCCCCATATATTGATATAATTACATGTTAACATCATGTACATGCAATTAGACATCCTTTAACCACCTCTTGGTACCCCCTTTCCTACAAGTCAATTTTGGGCCACATTTTGGCACTAATCAATCATGTAAGTGACTTCTCGCCATATTATAGTCAATTTGCACCTTATAAGAGTCACTTGCCATCATATATTGGTACAATTAACATGTTAACATCATGTACATGCAATTAGAAATCCTTTTACAACCTCTTAGTGCCACATTCATACAAGTCAATTTTGGTTTACATTTTAGTTCTAATTAACCATGTAAGTCACTTTTCACCATGTTAGAGTCATTTTGCACCCTATATGAGTCGCTTTCCACAATCTATATGTATAATTAACATGTTAACATCATATACATCCAATTTGACATCCTTTTACCGCCTATTAGTTCCACTTTTATACAGGTGAATTTTGTTCCACATTTTGGTTCTAATCAACCATGTATGTCACTTTTCACCATATTAGAGTCACTTTGCACCCTATAAGAGCCACTTTCCACCATATATACAACAATTAACATACATATACATCCAATTTCACATCCTTTTACCGCCTATTAATACCACTTTCATTCAAGTTAATTTTTTACCACATTTTGGCTATAATCAACCATGTATAAGTACGTTCACCATATTAGAGTCACTTTGAACCCTATAAGAGTCACTTGCCACCATATATTGATATAATTAACATGTTAACATCATGTACATGCAATTAGACATCCTTTAACCACCTCTTGGTACCCCCATTCCTACAAGTAAATTTAGGGCCACATTTTGGCACTAATCAATCATGTAAGTGATTTCTCACCATATTATAGTCAATTTGCACCTTATAAGAGTCACTTGCCATCATATATTGGTACAATTAACATGTTAACATCATGTACATGCAATTAGAAATCATTTTACAACCTCTTAGTGCCACATTCATACAAGTCAATTTTGGTCCACATTTTAGTCCTAATTAACCATGTAAGTCACTTTTCACCATGTTAGAGTCATTTTGCACCCTATATGACTCACTTTCCACAATCTATATGTATAATTAACATGTTAACATCATATACATCCAATTTGACATCCTTTTACCGCCTATTAGTTCCACTTTCATACAGGTGAATTTTGTTCCACATTTTGGTTCTAATCAACCATGTAAGTCACTTTTCACATATTAGAGTCACTTTGCATTCTATAAGAGCCACTTTCCACCATATATACAACAATTAACATGTTAACATCATATACATCCAATTTGACATCCTTTTACCACCTATTAATGTCACTTTCATACAAGTTAATTTTATTCCACATTTTGGCTCTAATCAACCATATAAGTCACTTTTCACCATATTAGAGTCACTTTGTACCCTATAAGAGTCACTTTCCCCATATATTGATACAATTAACATGTTAACATCATGTACATGCAATTAGACATCCTTTAACCACCTCTTGGTACCCCCTTTCCTACAAGTCAATTTTGGGCCACATTTTGGCACTAATCAATCATGTAAGTGACTTCTCACCATATTAGAGTCACTTTGCACCTTATAAGAGTCACTTGCCATCATATATTGGAACAATTAACATGTTAACATCATGTACATAGCAATTAGAAATCCTTTTACAACCTCTTAGTGCCACATTCATACAAGTCAATTTTGGTCCACATTTTCGTTCTAATTAACCATGTATGTCACTTTTCACCACGTTAGAGTCATTTTGCACCCTATATGAGTCACTTTCCACAATCTATATGTATAATTAACATGTTAACATCACATACATCCAATTTGACTTCCTTTTACCACCTATTAGTTCCACTTTCATACAGGTCAATTTTGTTCCACATTTTGGTTCTAATCAACCATGTAAGTCACTTTTCACCATATTAGAGTCACTTTGCATTCTATAAGAGTCACTTTCCACCATATATACAACAATTAACATGTTAACATCATATACATCCAATTTGACATCCTTTTACCACCTATTAATGTCACTTTCATACAAGTTAATTTTATTCCACATTTTGGCTCTAATCAACCATATAAGTCACTTTTCACCATATTAGAGTCACTTTGTACCCTATAAGAGTCACTTTCCCCATATATTGATACAATTAACATGTTAACATCATGTACATGCAATTAGACATCCTTTAACCACCTCTTGGTACCCCCTTTCCTACAAGTCAATTTTGGGCCACATTTTGGCACTAATCAATCATGTAAGTGACTTCTCACCATATTAGAGTCACTTTGCACCTTATAAGAGTCACTTGCCATCATATATTGGAACAATTAACATGTTAACATCATGTACATGCAATTAGAAATCCTTTTACAACCTCTTAGTGCCACATTCATACAAGTCAATTTTGGTCCACAATTTGGTTCTAATTAACCATGTATGTCACTTTTCACCATGTCAGAGTCATTTTGCACCCTATATGAGTCACTTTCCACAATCTATATGTATAATTAACATGTTAACATCACATACATCCAATTTGACATTCTTTTACCACCTATTAGTTCCACTTTCATACATGTCAATTTTGTTCCACATTTTGGTTCTAATCAACCATGTAAGTCACTTTTCACCATATTAGAGTCACTTTGCATTCTATAAGAGTCACTTTCCACCATATATACAACAATTAACATGTTAACATCATATACATCCAATTTGACATCCTTTTACCACCTATTAATGTCACTTTCATACAAGTTAATTTTATTCCACATTTTGGCTCTAATCAACCATATAAGTCACTTTTCACCATATTAGAGTCACTTTGTACCCTATAAGAGTCACTTTCCCCATATATTGATATAATTACATGTTAACATCATGTACATGCAATTAGACATCCTTTAACCACCTCTTGGTACCCCCTTTCCTACAAGTCAATTTTGGGCCACATTTTGGCACTAATCAATCATGTAAGTGACTTCTCGCCATATTATAGTCAATTTGCACCTTATAAGAGTCACTTGCCATCATATATTGGTACAATTAACATGTTAACATCATGTACATGCAATTAGAAATCCTTTTACAACCTCTTAGTGCCACATTCATACAAGTCAATTTTGGTCCACATTTTAGTTCTAATTAACCATGTAAGTCACTTTTCACCATGTTAGAGTCATTTTGCACCCTATATGAGTCACTTTCCACAATCTATATGTATAATTAACATGTTAACATCATATACATCCAATTTGACATCCTTTTACCGCCTATTAGTTCCACTTTCATACAGGTGAATTTTGTTCCACATTTTGGTTCTAATCAACCATGTAAGTCACTTTTCACCATATTAGAGTCACTTTGCACCCTATAAGAGCCACTTTCCACCATATATACAACAATTAACATGTTAACATCATATACATCCAATTTGACATCCTTTTACCACCTATTAATGTCACTTTCATACAAGTTAATTTTATTACCACATTTTGGCTCTAATCAACCATATAGTCACTTTTCACCATATTAGAGTCACTTTGTACCCTATAAGAGTCACTTTCCCCATATATTGATACAATTAACATGTTAACATCATGTACATGCAATTAGACATCCTTTAACCACCTCTTGGTACCCCCTTTCCTACAAGTCAATTTTGGGCCACATTTTGGCACTAATCAATCATGTAAGTGACTTCTCACCATATTATAGTCAATTTGCACCTTATAAGAGTCACTTGCCATCATATATTGGTACAATTAACATGTTAACATCATGTACATGCAATTAGAAATCCTTTTACAACCTCTTAGTGCCACATTCATACAAGTCAATTTTGGTCCACATTTTAGTTCTAATTAACCATGTAATGTCACTTTTCACCATGTTAGAGTCATTTTGCACCCTATATGAGTCACTTTCCACAATCTATATGTATAATTAACATGTTAACATCATATACATCCAATTTGACATCCTTTTACCACCTATTAGTTCCACTTTCATACAGGTGCAATTTTGTTCCACATTTTGGTTCTAATCAACCATGTAAGTCACTTTTCACCATATTAGAGTCACTTTGCATTCTATAAGAGTCACTTTCCACCATATATACAACAATTAACATGTTAACATCATATACATCCAATTTGACATCCTTTTACCACCTATTAATGTCACTTTCATACAAGTTAATTTTATTCCACATTTTGGCTCTAATCAACCATATAAGTCACTTTTCACCATATTAGAGTCACTTTGTACCCTATAAGAGTCACTTTCCCCATATATTGATACAATTAACATGTTAACATCATGTACATGCAATTAGACATCCTTTAACCACCTCTTGGTACCCCCTTTCCTACAAGTCAATTTTGGGCCACATTTTGGCACTAATCAATCATGTAAGTGACTTCTCACCATATTAGAGTCACTTTGCACCTTATAAGAGTCACTTGCCATCATATATTGGAACAATTAACATGTTAACATCATGTACATAGCAATTAGAAATCCTTTTACAACCTCTTAGTGCCACATTCATACAAGTCAATTTTGGTCCACATTTTCGTTCTAATTAACCATGTATGTCACTTTTCACCACGTTAGAGTCATTTTGCACCCTATATGAGTCACTTTCCACAATCTATATGTATAATTAACATGTTAACATCACATACATCCAATTTGACTTCCTTTTACCACCTATTAGTTCCACTTTCATACAGGTCAATTTTGTTCCACATTTTGGTTCTAATCAACCATGTAAGTCACTTTTCACCATATTAGAGTCACTTTGCATTCTATAAGAGTCACTTTCCACCATATATACAACAATTAACATGTTAACATCATATACATCCAATTTGACATCCTTTTACCACCTATTAATGTCACTTTCATACAAGTTAATTTTATTCCACATTTTGGCTCTAATCAACCATATAAGTCACTTTTCACCATATTAGAGTCACTTTGTACCCTATAAGAGTCACTTTCCCCATATATTGATATAATTAACATGTTAACATCATGTACATGCAATTAGACATCCTTTAACCACCTCTTGGTACCCCCTTTCCTACAAGTCAATTTTGGGCCACATTTTGGCACTAATCAATCTTTAAGTGACTTCTCACCATATTAGAGTCACTTTGCACCTTATAAGAGTCACTTGCCATCATATATTGGAACAATTAACATGTTAACATCATGTACATGCAATTAGAAATCCTTTTACAACCTCTTAGTGCCACATTCATACAAGTCAATTTTGGTCCACATTTTCGTTCTAATTAACCATGTATGTCACTTTTCACCACGTTAGAGTCATTTTGCACCCTATATGAGTCACTTTCCACAATCTATATGTATAATTAACATGTTAACATCACATACATCCAATTTGACTTCCTTTTACCACCTATTAGTTCCACTTTCATACAGGTCAATTTTGTTCCACATTTTGGTTCTAATCAACCATGTAAGTCACTTTTCACCATATTAGAGTCACTTTGCATTCTATAAGAGTCACTTTCCACCATATATACAACAATTAACATGTTAACATCATATACATCCAATTTGACATCCTTTTACCACCTATTAATGTCACTTTCATACAAGTTAATTTTATTCCACATTTTGGCTCTAATCAACCATATAAGTCACTTTTCACCATATTAGAGTCACTTTGTACCCTATAAGAGTCACTTTCCCCATATATTGATATAATTACATGTTAACATCATGTACATGCAATTAGACATCCTTTAACCACCTCTTGGTACCCCCTTTCCTACAAGTCAATTTTGGGCCACATTTTGGCACTAATCAATCATGTAAGTGACTTCTCACCATATTATAGTCAATTTGCACCTTATAAGAGTCACTTGCCATCATATATTGGTACAATTAACATGTTAACATCATGTACATGCAATTAGAAATCCTTTTACAACCTCTTAGTGCCACATTCATACAAGTCAATTTTGGTCCACATTTTAGTTCTAATTAACCATGTAAGTCACTTTTCATCATGTTAGAGTCATTTTGCACCCTATATGAGTCACTTTCCACAATCTATATGTATAATTAACATGTTAACATCATATACATCCAATTTGACATCCTTTTACCACCTATTAGTTCCACTTTCATACAGGTGAATTTTGTTCCACATTTTGGTTCTAATCAACCATGTAAGTCACTTTTCACCATATTAGAGTCACTTTGCATTCTATAAGAGTCACTTTCCACCATATATACAACAATTAACATGTTAACATCATATACATCCAATTTGACATCCTTTTACCACCTATTAATGTCACTTTCATACAAGTTAATTTTATTCCACATTTTGGCTCTAATCAACCATATAAGTCACTTTTCACCATATTAGAGTCACTTTGTACCCTATAAGAGTCACTTTCCCCATATATTGATACAATTAACATGTTAACATCATGTACATGCAATTAGACATCCTTTAACCACCTCTTGGTACCCCCTTTCCTACAAGTCAATTTTGGGCCACATTTTGGCACTAATCAATCATGTAAGTGACTTCTCACCATATTAGAGTCACTTTGCACCTTATAAGAGTCACTTGCCATCATATATTGGTAACAATTAACATGTTAACATCATGTACATGCAATTAGAAATCCTTTTACAACCTCTTAGTGCCACATTCATACAAGTCAATTTTGGTCCACATTTTAGTTCTAATTAACCATGTAAGTCACTTTTCACCATGTTAGAGTCATTTTGCACCCTATATGAGTCACTTTCCACAATCTATATGTATAATTAACATGTTAACATCATATACATCCAATTTGACATTCCTTTTACCACCTATTAGTTCCACTTTCATACAGGTGAATTTTGTTCCACATTTTGGTTCTAATCAACCATGTAAGTCACTTTTCACCATATTAGAGTCACTTTGCATTCTATAAGAGCCACTTTCCACCATATATACAACAATTAACATGTTAACATCATATACATCCAATTTGACATCCTTTTACCACCTATTAATGTCACTTTCATACAAGTTAATTTTATTCCACATTTTGGCTCTAATCAACCATATAAGTCACTTTTCACCATATTAGAGTCACTTTGTACCCTATAAGAGTCACTTTCCCCATATATTGATACAATTAACATGTTAACATCATGTACATGCAATTAGACATCCTTTAACCACCTCTTGGTACCCCCTTTCCTACAAGTCAATTTTGGGCCACATTTTGGCACTAATCAATCATGTAAGTGACTTCTCACCATATTAGAGTCACTTTGCACCTTATAAGAGTCACTTGCCATCATATATTGGAACAATTAACATGTTAACATCATGTACATACAATTAGAAATCCTTTTACAACCTCTTAGTGCCACATTCATACAAGTCAATTTTGGTCCACATTTTCGTTCTAATTAACCATGTATGTCACTTTTCACCACGTTAGAGTCATTTTGCACCCTATATGAGTCACTTTCCACAATCTATATGTATAATTAACATGTTAACATCACATACATCCAATTTGACTTCCTTTTACCACCTATTAGTTCCACTTTCATACAGGTCAATTTTGTTCCACATTTTGGTTCTAATCAACCATGTAAGTCACTTTTCACCATATTAGAGTCACTTTGCATTCTATAAGAGTCACTTTCCACCATATATACAACAATTAACATGTTAACATCATATACATCCAATTTGACATCCTTTTACCACCTATTAATGTCACTTTCATACAAGTTAATTTTATTCCACATTTTGGCTCTAATCAACCATATAAGTCACTTTTCACCATATTAGAGTCACTTTGTACCCTATAAGAGTCACTTTCCCCATATATTGATATAATTAACATGTTAACATCATGTACATGCAATTAGACATCCTTTAACCACCTCTTGGTACCCCCTTTCCTACAAGTCAATTTTGGGCCACATTTTGGCACTAATCAATCATTGTAAGTGACTTCTCACCATATTAGAGTCACTTTGCACCTTATAAGAGTCACTTGCCATCATATATTGGAACAATTAACATGTTAACATCATGTACATGCAATTAGAAATCCTTTTACAACCTCTTAGTGCCACATTCATACAAGTCAATTTTGGTCCACATTTTCGTTCTAATTAACCATGTATGTCACTTTTCACCATGTTAGAGTCATTTTGCACCCTATATGAGTCACTTTCCACAATCTATATGTATAATTAACATGTTAACATCACATACATCCAATTTGACATTCCTTTTACCACCTATTAGTTCCACTTTCATACAGGTCAATTTTGTTCCACATTTTGGTTCTAATCAACCATGTAAGTCACTTTTCACCATATTAGAGTCACTTTGCATTCTATAAGAGTCACTTTCCACCATATATACAACAATTAACATGTTAACATCATATACATCCAATTTGACATCCTTTTACCACCTATTAATGTCACTTTCATACAAGTTAATTTTATTCCACATTTTGGCTCTAATCAACCATATAAGTCACTTTTCACCATATTAGAGTCACTTTGTACCCTATAAGAGTCACTTTCCCCATATATTGATATAATTACATGTTAACATCATGTACATGCAATTAGACATCCTTTAACCACCTCTTGGTACCCCCTTTCCTACAAGTCAATTTTGGGCCACATTTTGGCACTAATCAATCATGTAAGTGACTTCTCACCATATTAGAGTCACTTTGCACCTTATAAGAGTCACTTGCCATCATATATTGGAACAATTAACATGTTAACATCATGTACATGCAATTAGAAATCCTTTTACAACCTCTTAGTGCCACATTCATACAAGTCAATTTTGGTCCACATTTTAGTTCTAATTAACCTTGTAAGTCACTTTTCACCATGTTAGATCATTTTGCACCCTATATGAGTCACTTTCCACAATCTATATGTATAATTAACATGTTAACATCACATACATCCAATTTGACATTCCTTTTACCACCTATTAGTTCCACTTTCATACAGGTCAATTTTGTTCCACATTTTGGTTCTAATCAACCATGTAAGTCACTTTTCACCATATTAGAGTCACTTTGCATTCTATAAGAGTCACTTTCCACCATATATACAACAATTAACATGTTAACATCATATACATCCAATTTGACATCCTTTTACCACCTATTAATGTCACTTTCATACAAGTTAATTTTATTCCACATTTTGGCTCTAATCAACCATATAAGTCACTTTTCACCATATTAGAGTCACTTTGTACCCTATAAGAGTCACTTTCCCCATATATTGATACAATTAACATGTTAACATCATGTACATGCAATTAGACATCCTTTAACCACCTCTTGGTACCCCCTTTCCTACAAGTCAATTTTGGGCCACATTTTGGCACTAATCAATCATGTAAGTGACTTCTCACCATATTAGAGTCACTTTGCACCTTATAAGAGTCACTTGCCATCATATATTGGAACAATTAACATGTTAACATCATGTACATACAATTAGAAATCCTTTTACAACCTCTTAGTGCCACATTCATACAAGTCAATTTTGGTCCACATTTTCGTTCTAATTAACCATGTATGTCACTTTTCACCACGTTAGAGTCATTTTGCACCCTATATGAGTCACTTTCCACAATCTATATGTATAATTAACATGTTAACATCACATACATCCAATTTGACTTCCTTTTACCACCTATTAGTTCCACTTTCATACAGGTCAATTTTGTTCCACATTTTGGTTCTAATCAACCATGTAAGTCACTTTTCACCATATTAGAGTCACTTTGCATTCTATAAGAGTCACTTTCCACCATATATACAACAATTAACACGTTAACATCATATACATCCAATTTGACATCCTTTTACCACCTATTAATGTCACTTTCATACAAGTTAATTTTATTCCACATTTTGGCTCTAATCAACCATATAAGTCACTTTTCACCATATTAGAGTCACTTTGTACCCTATAAGAGTCACTTTCCCCATATATTGATATAATTAACATGTTAACATCATGTACATGCAATTAGAGATCCTTTAACCACCTCTTTGTACCCCCTTTCCTACAAGTCAATTTTGGGCCACATTTTGACACTAATCAATCTTGTAAGTGACTTCTCACCATATTAGAGTCACTTTGCACCTTATAAGAGTCACTTGCCATCATATATTGGAACAATTAACATGTTAACATCATGTACATGCAATTAGAAATCCTTTTACAACCTCTTAGTGCCACCTTCATACAAGTCAATTTTGGCCCACATTTTCATTCTAATTTACCATATATGTCACTTTTCACCACGTTAGAGTCATTTTGCACCCTATATGAGTCACTTTCCACAATCTATATGTATAATTAACATGTTAACATCTCACATACATCCAATTTGACTTCCTTTTACCACCTATTAGTTCCACTTTCATACAGGTCAATTTTCTTCCACGTTTTGGTTTTAATCAACCATGTAAGTCAGTTTTCACCATATTAGAGTCACTTTGCATTCTATAAGAGTCACTTTCCACCATATATACAACAATTAACATGTTAACATCATATACATCCAATTTGACATCCTTTTACCACCTATTAATGTCACTTTCATACAAGTTAATTTTATTCCACATTTTGGCTCTAATCAACCATATAAGTCACTTTTCACCATATTAGAGTCACTTTGTACCCTATAAGAGTCACTTTCCACAATCTATATGTATAATTAACATGTTAACATCACATACATCCAATTTGACATTCTTTTACCACCTATTAGTTCCACTTTCATACTGGTCAATTTTGTTCCACATTTTGGTTCTAATCAACCATGCAAGTCACTTTTCACCATATTAGAGTCACTTTGCATTCTATAAGAGTCACTTTCCACCATATATACAACAATTAACATGTTAACATCATATACATCCAATTTGACATCCTTTTACCACCTATTAATGTCACTTTCATACAAGTTAATTTTATTCCACATTTTGGCTCTAATCAACCATATAAGTCACTTTTCACCATATTAGAGTCACTTTGTACCCTATAAGAGTCACTTTCCCCATATATTGATATAATTAACATGTTAACATCATGTACATGCAATTAGACATCCTTTAACCAACTCTTGGTACCCCCTTTCCTACAAGTCAATTTTGGGCCACATTTTGGCACTAATCAATCATGTAAGTGACTTCTCACCATATTATAGTCAATTTGCACCTTATAAGAGTCACTTGCCATCATATATTGGTACAATTAACATGTTAACATCATGTACATGCAATTAGAAATCCTTTTACAACCTCTTAGTGCCACATTCATACAAGTCAATTTTGGTCACATTTTAGTTCTAATTAACCATGTAAGTCACTTTTCACCATGTTAGAGTCATTTTGCACCCTATATGAGTCACTTTCCACAATCTATATGTATAATTAACATGTTAACATCATATACATCCAATTTGACATCCTTTTACCACCTATTAGTTCCACTTTCATACAGGTGAATTTTGTTCCACATTTTGGTTCTAATCAACCATGTAAGTCACTTTTCACCATATTAGAGTCACTTTGCACCCTATAAGAGCCACTTTCCACCATATATACAACAATTAACATGTAACATCATATACATCCAATTTCACATCCTTTTACCGCCTATTAATACCACTTTCATTACAAGTTAATTTTTTACCACATTTTGGCTATAATCAACCATAGTATTTACATATAGAGTCACTTTGAACCCTATAAGAGTCACTTGCCACCATATATTGATATAATTAACATGTTAACATCATGTACATGCAATTAGACATCCTTTAACCACCTCTTGGTACCCCCATTCCTACAAGTAAATTTAGGGCCACATTTTGGCACTAATCAATCATGTAAGTGATTTCTCACCATATTATAGTCAATTTGCACCTTATAAGAGTCACTTGCCATCATATATTGGTACAATTAACATGTTAACATCATGTACATGCAATTAGAAATCATTTTACAACCTCTTAGTGCCACATTCATACAAGTCAATTTTGGTCCACATTTTAGTCCTAATTAACCATGTAAGTCACTTTTCACCATGTTAGAGTCATTTTGCACCCTATATGAGTCACTTTCCACAATCTATATGTATAATTAACATGTTAACATCATATACATCCAATTTGACATCCTTTTACCGCCTATTAGTTCCACTTTCATACAGGTGAATTTTGTTCCACATTTTGGTTCTAATCAACCATGTATGTCACTTTTCACAATATTAGAGTCACTTTGCATTCTATAAGAGCCACTTTCCACCATATATACAACAATTAACATGTTAACATCATATACATCCAATTTGACATCCTTTTACCACCTATTAATGTCACTTTCATACAAGTTAATTTTATTCCACATTTTGGCTAATCAACCATATAAGTCACTTTTCACCATATTAGAGTCACTTTGTACCCTATAAGAGTGACTTTCCCCATATATTGATACAATTAACATGTTAACATCATGTACATGCAATTAGACATCCTTTAACCACCTCTTGGTACCCCCTTTCCTACAAGTCAATTTTGGGCCACATTTTGGCACTAATCAATCATGTAAGTGACTTCTCACCATATTAGAGTCACTTTGCACCTTATAAGAGTCACTTGCCATCATATATTGGAACAATTAACATGTTAACATCATGTACATACAATTAGAAATCCTTTTACAACCTCTTAGTGCCACATTCATACAAGTCAATTTTGGTCCACATTTTCGTTCTAATTAACCATGTATGTCACTTTTCACCACGTTAGAGTCATTTTGCACCCTATATGAGTCACTTTCCACAATCTATATGTATAATTAACATGTTAACATCACATACATCCAATTTGACTTCCTTTTACCACCTATTAGTTCCACTTTCATACAGGTCAATTTTGTTCCACATTTTGGTTCTAATCAACCATGTAAGTCACTTTTCACCATATTAGAGTCACTTTGCATTCTATAAGAGTCACTTTCCACCATATATACAACAATTAACATGTTAACATCATATACATCCAATTTGACATCCTTTTACCACCTATTAATGTCACTTTCATACAAGTTAATTTTATTCCACATTTTGGCTCTAATCAACCATATAAGTCACTTTTCACCATATTAGAGTCACTTTGTACCCTATAAGAGTCACTTTCCCCATATATTGATATAATTAACATGTTAACATCATGTACATGCAATTAGACATCCTTTAACCACCTCTTGGTACCCCCTTTCCTACAAGTCAATTTTGGGCCACATTTTGGCACTAATCAATCTTGTAAGTGACTTCTCACCATATTAGAGTCACTTTGCACCTTATAAGAGTCACTTGCCATCATATATTGGAACAATTAACATGTTAACATCATGTACATGCAATTAGAAATCCTTTTACAACCTCTTAGTGCCACATTCATACAAGTCAATTTTGGTCCACATTTTCATTCTAATTAACCATGTATGTCACTTTTCACCACGTTAGAGTCATTTTGCACCCTATATGAGTCACTTTCCACAATCTATATGTATAATTAACATGTTAACATCACATACATCCAATTTGACTTCCTTTTACCACCTATTAGTTCCACTTTCATACAGGTCAATTTTGTTCCACATTTTGGTTCTAATCAACCATGTAAGTCACTTTTCACCATATTAGAGTCACTTTGCATTCTATAAGAGTCACTTTCCACCATATATACAACAATTAATATGTTAACATCATATACATCCAATTTGACATCCTTTTACCACCTATTAATGTCACTTTCATACAAGTTAATTTTATTCCACATTTTGGCTCTAATCAACCATATAAGTCACTTTTCACCATATTAGAGTCACTTTGTACCCTATAAGAGTCACTTTCCCCATATATTGATACAATTAACATGTTAACATCATGTACATGCAATTAGACATCCTTTAACCACCTCTTGGTACCCCCTTTCCTACAAGTCAATTTTGGGCCACATTTTGGCACTAATCAATCATGTAAGTGACTTCTCACCATATTATAGTCAATTTGCACCTTATAAGAGTCACTTGCCATCATATATTGGTACAATTAACATGTTAACATCATGTACATGCAATTAGAAATCCTTTTACAAACTCTTAGTGCCACATTCATACAAGTCAATTTTGGTCCACATTTTAGTTCTAATTAACCATGTAAGAAACTTTTCATCATGTTAGAGTCATTTTGCACCCTATATGAGTCACTTTCCACAATCTATATGTATAATTAACATGTTAACATCATATACATCCAATTTGACATCCTTTTACCACCTATTAGTTCCACTTTCATACAGGTGAATTTTGTTTCACATTTTGGTTCTAATCAACCATGTAAGTCACTTTTCACCATATTAGAGTCACTTTGCATCCCTATAAGAGTCACTTTCCACCATATATACAACAATTAACATGTTAACATCATATACATCCAATTTCACATCCTTTTACCGCCTATTAATGCCACTTTCATACAAGTTAATTTTGTACCACATTTTGGCTATAATCAACCATGTAAGTCACTTTTCACCATATTAGAGTCAATTTGTACCCTATAAGAGTCACTTTCCCCATATATTGATACAATTAACATGTTAACATCATGTACATGCAATTAGACATCCTTTAACCACCTCTTGGTACCCCCTTTCTTACAAGTCAATTTTGGGCCACATTTTGGCACTAATCAATCATGTAAGTGACTTCTCACCATATTAGAGTCACTTTGCACCTTATAAGAGTCACTTGCCATCATATATTGGAACAATTAACATGTTAACATCATGTACATGCAATTAGAAATCCTTTTACTACCTCTTAGTGCCACATTCATACAAGTCAATTTTAGTCCACATTTTCGTTCTAATTAACCATGTATGTCACTTTTCACCATGTTAGAGTCATTTTGCACCCTATATGAGTCACTTTCAACAATCTATATGTATAATTAACATGTTAACATCACATACATCCAATTTGACATTCCTTTTACCACCTATTAGTTCGACTTTCATACAGGTCAATTTTGTTCCACATTTTGGTTCTAATCAACCATGTAAGTCACTTTTCACCATATTAGAGTCACTTTGCATTCTATAAGAGTCACTTTCCACCATATATACAACAATTAACATGTTAACATCATATACATCCAATTTGACATCCTTTTACCACCTATTAATGTCACTTTCATACAAGTTAATTTTATTCCACATTTTGGCTCTAATCAACCATATAAGTCACTTTTCACCATCTTAGAGTCACTTTGTACCCTATAAGAGTCACTTTCCCCATATATTGATACAATTAACATGTTAACATCATGTACATGCAATTAGACATCCTTTAACCACCTCTTGGTACCCCCTTTCCTACAAGTCAATTTTGGGCCACATTTTGGCACTAATCAATCATGTAAGTGACTTCTCACCATATTATAGTCAATTTGCACCTTATAAGAGTCACTTGCCATCATATATTGGTACAATTAACATGTTAACATCATGTACATGCAATTAGAAATCCTTTTACAAACTCTTAGTGCCACATTCATACAAGTCAATTTTGGTCCACATTTTAGTTCTAATTAACCATGTAAGTCACTTTTCATCATGTTAGAGTCATTTTGCACCCTATATGAGTCACTTTCCACAATCTATATGTATAATTAACATGTTAACATCATATACATCCAATTTGACATCCTTTTACCACCTATTAGTTCCACTTTCATACAGGTGAATTTTGTTTCACATTTTGGTTCTAATCAACCATGTAAGTCACTTTTCACCATATTAGAGTCACTTTGCTCCCTATAAGAGTCACTTTCCACCATATATACAACAATTAACATGTTAACATCATATACATCCAATTTCACATCCTTTTACCGCCTATTAATGCCACTTTCATACAAGTTAATTTTTATCCACATTTTGGCTCTAATCAACCATGTAAGTCACTTTTCACCATATTAGAGTCACTTGGCACCATATAAGAGTCACTTGCCACCATATATTGATACAATTAACATGTTAACATCATGTACATGCAATTAGACATCCTTTAACCACCTCTTGGTACCCCCTTTCTTACAAGTCAATTTTGGGCCACATTTTGGCACTAATCAATCATGTAAGTGACTTCTCACCATATTAGAGTCACTTTGCACCTTATAAGATCATGTACATGCAATTAGAAATCCTTTTACAACCTCTTGTGCCACATTCATACAAGTCAATTTTGGTCCACATTTTCGTTCTAATTAACCATGTATGTCACTTTTCACCATGTTAGAGTCATTTTGCACCCTATATGAGTCACTTTCCACAATCTATATGTATAATTAACATGTTAACATCACATACATCCAATTTGACTTTCTTTTACCACCTATTAGTTCGACTTTCATACAGGTCAATTTTGTTCCACACTTTGGTTCTAATCAACCATGTAAGTCACTTTTCACCATATTAGAGTCACTTTGCATTCTATAAGAGTCACTTTCCACCATATATACAACAATTAACATGTTAACATCATATACATCCAATTTGACATCCTTTTACCACCTATTAATGTCACTTTCATACAAGTTAATTTTATTCCACATTTTGGCTCTAATCAACCATATAAGTCACTTTTCACCATCTTAGAGTCACTTTGTACCCTATAAGAGTCACTTTCCCCATATATTGATAGAATTAACATGTTAACATCATGTACATGCAATTAGACATCCTTTAACCACCTCTTGGTACCCCCTTTCCTACAAGTCAATTTTGGGCCACATTTTGGCACTAATCAATCATGTAAGTGACTTCTCACCATATTATAGTCAATTTGCACCTTATAAGAGTCACTTGCCATCATATATTGGTACAATTAACATGTTAACATCATGTACATGCAATTAGAAATCCTTTTACAAACTCTTAGTGCCACATTCATACAAGTCAATTTTGGTCCACATTTTAGTTCTAATTAACCATGTAAGAAACTTTTCATCATGTTAGAGTCATTTTGCACCCTATATGAGTCACTTTCCACAATCTATATGTATAATTAACATGTTAACATCACATACATCCAATTTGACTTTCTTTTACCACCTATTAGTTCGACTTTCATACAGGTCAATTTTGTTCCACACTTTGGTTCTAATCAACCATGTAAGTCACTTTTCACCATATTAGAGTCACTTTGCTCCCTATAAGAGTCACTTTCCACCATATATATAACAATTAACATGTTAACATCATATACATCCAATTTCACATCCTTTTACCGCCTATTAATGCCACTTTCATACAAGTTAATTTTGTACCAAATTTTGGCTATAATCAACCATGTAAGTCACTTTTCACCATATTAGAGTCACTTGGCACCATATAAGAGTCACTTGCCACCATATATTGATACAATTAACATGTTAACATCATGTACATGCAATTAGACATCCTTTAACCACCTCTTGGTACCCCCTTTCTTACAAGTCAATTTTGGGCCACATTTTGGCACTAATCAATCATGTAAGTGACTTCTCACCATATTAGAGTCACTTTGCACCTTATAAGAGTCACTTGCCATCATATATTGGAACAATTAACATGTTAACATCATGTACATGCAATTAGAAATCCTTTTACAACCTCTTGTGCCACATTCATACAAGTCAATTTTGGTCCACATTTTCGTTCTAATTAACCATGTATGTCACTTTTCACCATGTTAGAGTCATTTTGCACCCTATATGAGTCACTTTCCACAATCTATATGTATAATTAACATGTTAACATCACATACATCCAATTTGACTTTCTTTTACCACCTATTAGTTCGACTTTCATACAGGTCAATTTTGTTCCACACTTTGGTTCTAATCAACCATGTAAGTCACTTTTCACCATATTAGAGTCACTTTGCATTCTATAAGAGTCACTTTCCACCATATATACAACAATTAACATGTTAACATCATATACATCCAATTTGACATCCTTTTACCACCTATTAATGTCACTTTCATACAAGTTAATTTTATTCCACATTTTGGCTCTAATCAACCATATAAGTCACTTTTCACCATCTTAGAGTAACTTTGTACCCTATAAGAGTCACTTTCCCCATATATTGATACAATTAACATGTTAACATCATGTACATGCAATTAGACATCCTTTAACCACCTCTTGGTACCCCCTTTCCTACAAGTCAATTTTCGGCCATATTTTGGCACTAATTAATCATGTAAGTGACTTCTCACCATATTATAGTCAATTTGCACCTTATAAGAGTCACTTGCCATCATATATTGGTACAATTAACATGTTAACATCATGTACATGCAATTAGAAATCCTTTTACAAACTCTTAGTGCCACATTCATACAAGTCAATTTTGGTCCACATTTTAGTTCTAATTAACCATGTAAGAAACTTTTCATCATGTTAGAGTCATTTTGCACCCTATATGAGTCACTTTCCACAATCTATATGTATAATTAACATGTTAACATCATATACATCCAATTTGACATCCTTTTACCACCTATTAGTTCCACTTTCATACAGGTGAATTTTGTTTCACATTTTGGTTCTAATCAACCATGTAAGTCACTTTTCACCATATTAGAGTCACTTTGCTCCCTATAAGAGTCACTTTCCACCATATATACAACAATTAACATGTTAACATCATATACATCCAATTTCACATCCTTTTACCGCCTATTAATGCCACTTTCATACAAGTTAATTTTGTACCACATTTTGGCTCTAATCAACCATGTAAGTCACTTTTCACCATATTAGAGTCACTTGGCACCATATAAGAGTCACTTGCCACCATATATTGATACAATTAAGATGTTAACATCATGTACATGCAATTAGACATCCTTTAACCACCTCTTGGTACCCCTTTCTTACAAGTCAATTTTGGGCCACATTTTGGCACTAATCAATCATGTAAGTGACTTCTCACCATATTAGAGTCACTTTGCACCTTATAAGACTCACTTGCCATCATATATTGGGACAATTAACATGTTAACATCATGTACATGCAATTAGAAATCCTTTTACAACCTCTTGTGCCACATTAATACAAGTCAATTTTGGTCCACATTTTCGTTCTAATTAACCATGTATGTCACTTTTCACCATGTTAGAGTCATTTGCACCCTATATGAGTCACTTTCCACAATCTATATGTATAATTAACATGTTAACATCACATACATCCAATTTGACTTTCTTTTACCACCTATTAGTTCGACTTTCATACAGGTCAATTTTGTTCCACACTTTGGTTCTAATCAACCATGTAAGTCACTTTTCACCATATTAGAGTCACTTTGCATTCTATAAGAGTCACTTTCCACCATATATACAACAATTAACATGTTAACATCATATACATCCAATTTGACATCCTTTTACCACCTATTAATGTCACTTTCATACAAGTTACTTTTATTCCACATTTTGGCTCTAATCAACCATATAAGTCACTTTTCACCATCTTAGAGTAACTTTGTACCCTATAAGAGTCACTTTCCCCATATATTGATATAATTAACATGTTAACATCATGTTCATGCAATTAGACATCCTTTAACCACCTCTTGGTACCCCCTTTCCTACAAGTCAATTTTGGGCCATATTTTGGCACTAAACAATCATGTAAGTGACTTCTCACCATATTATAGTCAATTTGCACCTTATAAGAGTCACTTGCCATCATATATTGGTACAATTAACATGTTAACATCATGTACATGCAATTAGAAATCCTTTTACAAACTCTTAGTGCCACATTCATACAAGTCAATTTTGGTCCACATTTTAGTTCTAATTAACCATGTAAGAAACTTTTCATCATGTTAGAGTCATTTTGCACCCTATCTGAGTCACTTTCCACAATCTATATGTATAATTAACATGTTAACATCATATACATCCAATTTGACATCCTTTTACCACCTATTAGTTCCACTTTCATACAGGTGAATTTTGTTTCATATTTTGGTTCTAATCAACCATGTAAGTCACTTTTCACCATATTAGAGTCACTTTGCTCCCTATAAGAGTCACTTTCCACCATATATATAACAATTAACATGTTAACATCATATACATCCAATTTCACATCCTTTTACCGCCTATTAATGCCACTTTCATACAAGTCAATTTTGGGCCACATTTTGGCACTAATCAATCATGTAAGTGACTTCTCACCATATTAGAGTCACTCTGTAGCTTATAAGAGTCACTTGCCATCATATATTGGAACAATTAACATGTTAACATTATGTACATGCAATTAGAAATCCTTTTATAACCTCTTAGTGCCACATTCATACAAGTCAATTTTGGTCCACAATTTCGTTCTAATTAACCATGTATGTCACTTTTCACCATGTTAGAGTCATTTTGCACCCTATATGAGTCACTTTCCACAATCTATATGTATAATTAACATGTTAACATCACATACATCCAATTTGACATTCTTTTACCACCTATTAGTTCCACTTTTATACAGGTCAATTTTGTTCCACATTTTGGTTCTAATCAACCATGTAAGTCACTTTTCACCATATTAGAGTCACTTTGCATTCTATAAGAGTCACTTTCCACCATATATACAACAATTAACATGTTAACATCATATACATCCAATTTGACATCCTTTTACCACCTATTAATGTCACTTTCATACAAGTTAATTTTATTCCACATTTTGGCTCTAATCAACCATATAAGTCACTTTTCACCATATTAGAGTCACTTTGTACCCTATAAGAGTCACTTTCCCCATATATTGATACAATTAACATGTTAACATCATGTACATGCAATTAGACATCCTTTAACCACCTCTTGGTACCCCCTTTCCTACAAGTCAATTTTGGGCCACATTTTGGCACTAATCAATCATGTAAGTGACTTCTCACCATATTATAGTCAATTTGCACCTTATAAGAGTCACTTGCCATCATATATTGGTACAATTAACATGTTAAAATCATGTACATGCAATTAGAAATCCTTTTACAACCTCTTAGTGCCACATTCATACAAGTCAATTTTGGTCCACATTTTAGTCCTAATTAACCATGTAAGTCACTTTTCACCATGTTAGAGTCATTTTGCACCCTATATGAGTCACTTTCCACAATCTATATGTATAATTAACATATTAACATCATATACATCCAATTTGACATCCTTTTACCACCTATTAGTTCCACTTTCATACAGGTGAATTTTGTTCCACATTTTGGTTCTAATCAACCATGTAAGTCACTTTTCACCATATTAGAGTCACTTTGCACCCTATAAGAGCCACTTTCCACCATATATACAACAATTAACATATTAACATCATAAACATCCAATTTCACATCCTTTACCGCCTATTAATACCACTTTCATACAAATTAATTTTTTACCACATTTTGGCTCTAATCAACCATGTATGTCACTTTTCACAATATGAGAGTCACTTTGAACCCTATAAGAGTCACTTGCCACCATATATTGATACAATTAACATGTTAACATCGTGTACATGCAATTAGACATCCTTTAACCACCTCTTGGTGCCCCCTTTCCTACAAGTCAATTTTGGGCCACATTTTGGCACTAATCAATCATGTAAGTGATTTCTCACCATATTATAGTCAATTTGCACCTTATAAGAGTCACTTGCCATCATATATTGGTACAATTAACATGTTAACATCATGTACATGCAATTAGAAATTGTTTTACAACCTCTTAGTGCCACATTCATACAAGTCAATTTTGGTCCACATTTTAGTTCTAATTAACCATGTAAGTCACTTTTCGCCATGTTAGAGTCATTTTGCACCCTATATGAGTTACTTTCCACAATCTATATGTATAATTAACATGTTAACATCACATACATCCAATTTGACATTCTTTTACCACCTATTAGTTCCACTTTCATACAGGTCAATTTTGTTCCACATTTTGGTTCTAATCAACCATGTAAGTCACTTTTCACCATATTAGAGTCACTTTGCATTCTATAAGAGTCACTTTCCACCATATATACCACAATTAACATGTTAACATCATATACATCCAATTTGGCATCCTTTTACCACCTATTAATGTCACTTTCATACAAGTTAATTTTATTCCACATTTTGGCTCAATCAACCATATAAGTCACTTTTCACCATATTAGAGTCACTTTGTACCCTATAAGAGTCACTTTCCCCATATATTGATACAATTAACATATTAACTTCATGTACATGCAATTAGACATCCTTTAGCCACCTCTTGGTACCCCCTTTCCTACAAGTCAATTTTGGGCCACATTTTGGCACTAATCAATCATGTAAGTGACTTCTCGCCATATTATAGTCAATTTTCACCTTATAAGAGTCACTTGCCATCATATATTGGTACAATTAACATGTTAACATCATGTACATGCAATTAGAAATCCTTTAACAACCTCTTAGTGCCACATTCATACAAGTCAATTTTGGTCCACATTTTAGTTCTAATTAACCATGTAAGTCACTTTTCACCATGTTAGAGTCATTTTGCACCCTATATGAGTCACTTTCCACAATCTATATGTATAATTAACATGTTAACATCATATACATCCAATTTGACATCCTTTTACCACCTATTAGTTCCACTTTCATACAGGTGAATTTTGTTCTACATTTTGGTTCTAATCAACCATGTAAGTCACTTTTCACCATATTAGAGTCACTTTGCACCCTATAAGAGCCACTTTCCACCACATATACAACAATTAACATGTTAACATCATATACATCCAATTTCACATCCTTTTACCGCCTATTAATACCACTTTCATACAAGTTAATTTGTTACCACATTTTGGCTCTAATCAACCATGTATATAGTATTAGAGTCACTTTGAAACCTATAAGAGTCACTTGCCACCATATATTGATACAATTAACATGTTAACATCATGTAGATGCAATTAGACATCCTTTAACCACCTCTTGGTACCCCCTTTCCTACAAGTCAATTTTGGGCCACATTTTGGCACTAATCAATCATGTAAGTGATTTCTCACCATATTATAGTCAATTTGCACCTTATAAGAGTCACTTGCCATCATATATTGGTACAATTAACATGTTAACATCATGTACATGCAATTAGAAATCCTTTTACAACCTCTTAGTGCCACATTCATACAAGTCAATTTTGGTCCACATTTTAGTTCTAATTAACCATGTAAGTCACTTTTCACCATATTAGAGTCACTTTGCATTCTATAAGAGTCACTTTCCACCATATATACAACAATTAACATGTACATCATATACATCCAATTTAACATCCTTTTACCCCCTATTAATGTCACTTTCATACAAGTTAATTTTATTCCACATTTTGGCTCTAATCAACCATATAAGTCACTTTTCACCATATTATAGTCACTTTGTACCCTATAAGAGTCACTTTCCCCATATATTGATAGAATTAACATGTTAACATCATATACATGCAATTAGACATCCTTTAACCACATCTTGGCACCCCCTTTCCTACAAGTCAATTTTGGGCCACATTTTGGCACTAATCAATCATGTAAGTGACTTCTCGCCATATTATAGTCAAATTACACCTTATAAGAGTCACTTTTCATCATATATTGGTACAATTAACATGTTAACATCATGTACATGTAATTAGAAATCCTTTTACAACCTCTTAGTGCCACATTCATACAAGTCAATTTTGGTCCACATTTTAGTTCTAATTAACCATGTAAGTCACTTTTCACCATGTTAGAGTCATTTTGCACCCTATATTGGTCACTTTCCACAATCTATATGTATAATTAACATGTTAACATCATATACATCCAATTTGACATCCTTTTACCACCTATTAGTTCTAATTTCATAAAGAAGAATTTTGTTCCACATTTTGGTTCTAATCAACCATGTAAGTCACTTTTCACCATTTTAGAGTCACTTTGCACCCTATAAGAGTCACTTTCCACCATATATACAACAATTAACATGGTAACATCATATACATCCAATTTCACATCCTTTTACCGCCTATTAATGCCACTTTCATACAAGTTACTTTTGTACCACATTTTGGCTCTAATCAACCATGTAAGTCACTTTTCTCCATATTAGAGTCACTTTGCACCATATAAGAGTCACTTGCCACTATATATTGATACAATTAACATGTTAACATCATGTACATGCAATTAGACATCCTTTAACCACCTCTTGGTACCCCCTTTCTTACAAGTCAATTTTGGGCCACATTATGGCACTAATCAATCATGTAAGTGACTTCTCACCATATTAGGGTCAGTTTGCACCTTATAAGAGTCACCTGCCATCATATATTGGAACAATTAACATGTTAACATCATGTACATGCAATTAGAAATCCTTTTACTACCTCTTAGTGCCACATTCATACAAGTCAATTTTGGTCCACATTTTCGTTCTAATTAACCATGTATGTCACTTTTCACCATGTTAGACTCATTTTGCACCCCACTTTCCACAATCTATATGTATAATTAACATGTTAACATCACATACATCCAATTTGACATTCTTTTGCCACCTATTAGTTCCACTTTCATACAGGTAAATTTTGTTCCACATTTTGGTTCTAATCAACCATGTAAGTCACTTTTCACCATATTAGAGTCACTTTGCATTCTATAAGAGTCACTTTCCACCATATATACAACAATTAACATGTTAACATCATATACATCCAATTTCAGATCCTTTTACCGCCTATTAATGCCACTTTCATACAAGTTAATTTTGTACCACATTTTGGCTCTAATCAACCATGTAAGTCACTTTTCACCATATTAGAGTCACTTTGCACCATATAAGAGTCACTTGCCACCATATATTGATACAAGTAACATGTTAACATCGTGTACATGCAATTAGACATCCTTTAACCACCTCTTGGTACCCCCTTTCTTACAAGTCAATTTTGGGCCACATTTTGGCACTAATCAATCATGTAAGTGACTTCTCACCATATTAGAGTCACTTTGCACCTTATAAGGGTCACTTGCCATCATATATTGGAACAATTAACATGTTAACATCATGTACATGCAATTAGAAATCCTTTTACAACCTCTTAGTGCCACATTCATACAAGTCAATTTTGGTCGAAATTTTCGTTCTAAATAACCATGTATGTCACTTTTCACCATGTTAGAGTCATTTTGCACCCTATATGAGTCACTTTCCACAATCTATATGTATAATTAACATGTTAACATCACATACATCCAATTTGACTTCCTTTTACCACCTATTAGTTCCACTTTCATACAGGTCAATTTTGTTCCACATTTTGGTTCTAATCAACCATGTAAGTCACTTTTCACCATATTAGAGTCACTTTGCATTCTATAAGAGTCACTTTCCACCATATATACAACAATTAACATGTTAACATCATATACATCCAATTTGACATCCTTTTACCACCTATTAATGTCACTTTCATACAAGTTAATTTTATTCCACATTTTGGCTCTAATCAACCATATAAGTCACTTTTCACCATATTAGAGTCATTTTGTACCCTATAAGAGTCACTTTCCCCATATATTGATACAATTAACATGTTAACATCATGTACATGCAATTAGATGTCCTTTAACCACCTCTTGGTACCCCCTTTCCTACAAGTCAATTTTGGGCCACATTTTGGCACTAATCAATCATGTAAGTGATTTCTCACCATATTATAGTCAATTTGCACCTTATAAGAGTCACTTGCCATCATATATTGGTACAATTAACATGTTAACATCATGTACATGCAATTAGAAATCCTTTTACAACCTCTTAATGCCACATTCATACAAGTCAATTTTGGTCCACATTTTAGTTCTAATTAACCATGTAGGTCACTTTTCACCATGTTAGAGTCATTTTGCACCCTATATGAGTCACTTTCCACAATCTATATGTATAATTAACATGTTAACATCATATACATCCAATTTGACATCCTTTTACAACCTATTAGTTACACTTTCATACAGGTGAATTTTGTTCCACATTTTGGTTCTAATCAACCATGTAAGTCACTTTTCACCATGTTAGAGTCATTTTGCACCCTATATTGGTCACTTTCCACAATCTATATGTATAATTAACATGTTAACATCATATACATCCAATTTGACATCCTTTTACCACCTATTAGTTCTAATTTCATAAAGAAGAATTTTGTTCCACATTTTGGTTCTAATCAACCATGTAAGTCACTTTTCACCATTTTAGAGTCACTTTGCACCCTATAAGAGTCACTTTCCACCATATATACAACAATTAACATGGTAACATCATATACATCCAATTTCACATCCTTTTACCGCCTATTAATGCCACTTTCATACAAGTTACTTTTGTACCACATTTTGGCTCTAATCAACCATGTAAGTCACTTTTCACCATATTAGAGTCACTTTGCACCATATAAGAGTCACTTGCCACTATATATTGATACAATTAACATGTTAACATCATGTACATGCAATTAGACATCCTTTAACCACCTCTTGGTACCCCCTTTCTTACAAGTCAATTTTGGGCCACATTATGGCACTAATCAATCATGTAAGTGACTTCTCACCATATTAGGGTCAGTTTGCACCTTATAAGAGTCACCTGCCATCATATATTGGAACAATTAACATGTTAACATCATGTACATGCAATTAGAAATCCTTTTACTACCTCTTAGTGCCACATTCATACAAGTCAATTTTGGTCCACATTTTCGTTCTAATTAACCATGTATGTCACTTTTCACCATGTTAGACTCATTTTGCACCCCACTTTCCACAATCTATATGTATAATTAACATGTTAACATCACATACATCCAATTTGACATTCTTTTGCCACCTATTAGTTCCACTTTCATACAGGTAAATTTTGTTCCACATTTTGGTTCTAATCAACCATGTAAGTCACTTTTCACCATATTAGAGTCACTTTGCATTCTATAAGAGTCACTTTCCACCATATATACAACAATTAACATGTTAACATCATATACATCCAATTTCAGATCCTTTTACCGCCTATTAATGCCACTTTCATACAAGTTAATTTTGTACCACATTTTGGCTCTAATCAACCATGTAAGTCACTTTTCACCATATTAGAGTCACTTTGCACCAGATAAGAGTCACTTGCCACCATATATTGATACAAGTAACATGTTAACATCGTGTACATGCAATTAGACATCCTTTAACCACCTCTTGGTACCCCCTTTCTTACAAGTCAATTTTGGGCCACATTTTGGCACTAATCAATCATGTAAGTGACTTCTCACCATATTAGAGTCACTTTGCACCTTATAAGGGTCACTTGCCATCATATATTGGAACAATTAACATGTTAACATCATGTACATGCAATTAGAAATCCTTTTACAACCTCTTAGTGCCACATTCATACAAGTCAATTTTGGTCAAAATTTTCGTTCTAAATAACCATGTATGTCACTTTTCACCATGTTAGAGTCATTTTGCACCCTATATGAGTCACTTTCCACAATCTATATGTATAATTAACATGTTAACATCACATACATCCAATTTGACTTCCTTTTACCACCTATTAGTTCCACTTTCATACAGGTCAATTTTGTTCCACATTTTGGTTCTAATCAACCATGTAAGTCACTTTTCACCATATTAGACTCACTTTGCATTCTATAAGAGTCACTTTCCACCATATATACAACAATTAACATGTTAACATCATATACATCCAATTTGACATCCTTTTACCACCTATTAATGTCACTTTCATACAAGTTAATTTTATTCCACATTTTGGCTCTAATCAACCATATAAGTCACTTTTCACCATATTAGAGTCATTTTGTACCCTATAAGAGTCACTTTCCCCATATATTGATACAATTAACATGTTAACATCATGTACATGCAATTAGATGTCCTTTAACCACCTCTTGGTACCCCCTTTCCTACAAGTCAATTTTGGGCCACATTTTGGCACTAATCAATCATGTAAGTGATTTCTCACCATATTATAGTCAATTTGCACCTTATAAGAGTCACTTGCCATCATGTATTGGTACAATTAACATGTTAACATCATGTACATGCAATTAGAAATCCTTTTACAACCTCTTAATGCCACATTCATACAAGTCAATTTTGGTCCACATTTTAGTTCTAATTAACCATGTAGGTCACTTTTCACCATGTTAGAGTCATTTTGCACCCTATATGAGTCACTTTCCACAATCTATATGTATAATTAACATGTTAACATCATATACATCCAATTTGACATCCTTTTACCACCTATTAGTTCCACTTTCATACAGGTGAATTTTGTTCCACATTTTGGTTCTAATCAACCATGTAAGTCACTTTTCACCATGTTAGAGTCATTTTGCACCCTATATTGGTCACTTTCCACAATCTATATGTATAATTAACATGTTAACATCATATACATCCAATTTGACATCCTTTTACCACCTATTAGTTCTAATTTCATAAAGAAGAATTTTGTTCCACATTTTGGTTCTAATCAACCATGTAAGTCACTTTTCACCATTTTAGAGTCACTTTGCACCCTATAAGAGTCACTTTCCACCATATATACAACAATTAACATGGTAACATCATATACATCCAATTTCTCATCCTTTTACCGCCTATTAATGCCACTTTCATACAAGTTACTTTTGTACCACATTTTGGCTCTAATCAACCATGTAAGTCACTTTTCACCATATTAGAGTCACTTTGCACCATATAAGAGTCACTTGCCACTATATATTGATACAATTAACATGTTAACATCATGTACATGCAATTAGACATCCTTTAACCACCTCTTGGTACCCCCTTTCTTACAAGTCAATTTTGGGCCACATTATGGCACTAATCAATCATGTAAGTGACTTCTCACCATATTAGGGTCAGTTTGCACCTTATAAGAGTCACCTGCCATCATATATTGGAACAATTAACATGTTAACATCATGTACATGCAATTAGAAATCCTTTTACTACCTCTTAGTGCCACATTCATACAAGTCAATTTTGGTCCACATTTTCGTTCTAATTAACCATGTATGTCACTTTTCACCATGTTAGACTCATTTTGCACCCCACTTTCCACAATCTATATGTATAATTAACATGTTAACATCACATACATCCAATTTGACATTCTTTTGCCACCTATTAGTTCCACTTTCATACAGGTAAATTTTGTTCCACATTTTGGTTCTAATCAACCATGTAAGTCACTTTTCACCATATTAGAGTCACTTTGCATTCTATAAGAGTCACTTTCCACCATATATACAACAATTAACATGTTAACATCATATACATCCAATTTCAGATCCTTTTACCGCCTATTAATGCCACTTTCATACAAGTTAATTTTGTACCACATTTTGGCTCTAATCAACCATGTAAGTCACTTTTCACCATATTAGAGTCACTTTGCACCAGATAAGAGTCACTTGCCACCATATATTGATACAAGTAACATGTTAACATCGTGTACATGCAATTAGACATCCTTTAACCACCTCTTGGTACCCCCTTTCTTACAAGTCAATTTTGGGCCACATTTTGGCACTAATCAATCATGTAAGTGACTTCTCACCATATTAGAGTCACTTTGCACCTTATAAGGGTCACTTGCCATCATATATTGGAACAATTAACATGTTAACATCATGTACATGCAATTAGAAATCCTTTTACAACCTCTTAGTGCCACATTCATACAAGTCAATTTTGGTCGAAATTTTCGTTCTAAATAACCATGTATGTCACTTTTCACCATGTTAGAGTCATTTTGCACCCTATATGAGTCACTTTCCACAATCTATATGTATAATTAACATGTTAACATCACATACATCCAATTTGACTTCCTTTTACCACCTATTAGTTCCACCTTCATACAGGTCAATTTTGTTCCATATTTTGGTTCTAATCAACCATGTAAGTCACTTTTCACCATATTAGAGTCACTTTGCATTCTATAAGAGTCACTTTCCACCATATATACAACAATTAACATGTTAACATCATATACATCCAATTTGACATCCTTTTACCACCTATTAATGTCACTTTCATACAAGTTAATTTTATTCCACATTTTGGCTCTAATCAACCATATAAGTCACTTTTCACCATATTAGAGTCATTTTGTACCCTATAAGAGTCACTTTCCCCATATATTGATACAATTAACATGTTAACATCATGTACATGCAATTATATGTCCTTTAACCACCTCTTGGTACCCCCTTTCCTACAAGTCAATTTTGGGCCACATTTTGGCACTAATCAATCATGTAAGTGATTTCTCACCATATTATAGTCAATTTGCACCTTATAAGAGTCACTTGCCATCATATATTGGTACAATTAACATGTTAACATCATGTACATGCAATTAGAAATCCTTTTACAACCTCTTAATGCCACATTCATACAAGTCAATTTTGGTCCACATTTTAGTTCTAATTAACCATGTAGGTCACTTTTCACCATGTTAGAGTCATTTTGCACCCTATATGAGTCACTTTCCACAATCTATATGTATAATTAACATGTTAACATCATATACATCCAATTTGACATCCTTTTACCACCTATTAGTTCCACTTTCATACAGGTGAATTTTGTTCCACATTTTGGTTCTAATCAACCATGTAAGTCACTTTTCACCATGTTAGAGTCATTTTGCACCCTATATTGGTCACTTTCCACAATCTATATGTATAATTAACATGTTAACATCATATACATCCAATTTGACATCCTTTTACCACCTATTAGTTCTAATTTCATAAAGAAGAATTTTGTTCCACATTTTGGTTCTAATCAACCATGTAAGTCACTTTTCACCATTTTAGAGTCACTTTGCACCCTATAAGAGTCACTTTCCACCATATATACAACAATTAACATGGTAACATCATATACATCCAATTTCTCATCCTTTTACCGCCTATTAATGCCACTTTCATACAAGTTACTTTTGTACCACATTTTGGCTCTAATCAACCATGTAAGTCACTTTTCACCATATTAGAGTCACTTTGCACCATATAAGAGTCACTTGCCACTATATATTGATACAATTAACATGTTAACATCATGTACATGCAATTAAACATCCTTTAACCACCTCTTGGTACCCCCTTTCTTACAAGTCAATTTTGGGCCACATTATGGCACTAATCAATCATGTAAGTGACTTCTCACCATATTAGGGTCACTTTGCACCTTATAAGAGTCACCTGCCATCATATATTGGAACAATTAACATGTTAACATCATGTACATGCAATTAGAAATCCTTTTACTACCTCTTAGTGCCACATTCATACAAGTCAATTTTGGTCCACATTTTCGTTCTAATTAACCATGTATGTCACTTTTCACCATGTTAGACTCATTTTGCACCCTATATGAGTCACTTTCCACAATCTATATGTATAATTAACATGTTAACATCACATACATCCAATTTGACATTCTTTTACCACCTATTAGTTCCACTTTCATACAAGTCAATTTTGTTCCACATTTTGGTTCTAATCAACCATGTAAGTCACTTTTCACCATATTAGAGTCATTTTGCATTCTATAAGAGTCACTTTCCACCATATATACAACAATTAACATGTTAACATCATATACATCCAATTTCAGATCCTTTTACCGCCTATTAATGCCACTTTCATACAAGTTAATTTTGTACCACATTTTGGCTCTAATCAACCATGTAAGTCACTTTTCACCATATTAGAGTCACTTTGCACCATATAAGAGTCACTTGCCACCATATATTGATACAAGTAACATGTTAACATCGTGTACATGCAATTAGACATCCTTTAACCACCTCTTGGTACCCCGCTTTCTTACAAGTCAATTTTGGGCAACATTTTGGCACTAATCAATCATGTAAGTGACTTCTCACCATATTAGAGTCACTTTGCACCTTATAAGGGTCACTTGCCATCATATATTGGAACAATTAACATGTTAACATCATGTACATGCAATTAGAAATCCTTTTACAACCTCTTAGTGCCACATTCATACAAGTCAATTTTGGTCGAAATTTTCGTTCTAAATAACCATGTATGTCACTTTTCACCATGTTAGAGTCATTTTGCACCCTATATGAGTCACTTTCCACAATCTATATGTATAATTAACATGTTAACATCACATACATCCAATTTGACTTCCTTTTACCACCTATTAGTTCCACTTTCATACAGGTCAATTTTGTTCCACATTTTGGTTCTAATCAACCATGTAAGTCACTTTTCACCATATTAGAGTCACTTTTCATTCTATAAGAGTCACTTTCCACCATATATACAACAATTAACATGTTAACATCATATACATCCAATTTGGCATCCTTTTACCACCTACTAATGTCACTTTCATACAAGTTAATTTTATTCCACATTTTGGCTCAAATCAACCATATAAGTCACTTTTCACCATATTAGAGTCACTTTGTACCCTATAAGAGTCACTTTCCCCATATATTGATACAATTAACATGTTAACTTATACTTGGTACCCCTTTTCCTACAAGTCCATTTTGGGCCACATTTTGGCATTAATCAATCATGTAAGTGACTTCTCGCCATATTATAGTCAATTTGCACCTTATAAGAGTCACTTGCCATTATATATTGGTACAATTAACATGTTAAAATCATGTACATGCAATTAGAAATCCTTTTACAACCTCTTAGTGCCACATTCATACAAGTCAATTTTGGTCCACATTTTAGTTCTAATTAACCGTGTAAGTCACTTTTCACCATGTTAGAGTCATTTTGCACCCTATATGAGTCACTTTCCACAATCTATATGTATAATTAACATGTTAACATCATATACATCCAATTTGACATCCTTTTACCACCTATTAGTTCCACTTTCATACAGGTGAATTTTGTTCCACATTTTGGTTCTAATCAACCATGTAAGTCACTTTTCACCATATTAGAGTCACTTTGCACCCTATAAGAGCCACTTTCCACCATATATACAACAATTAACATATTAACATCATAAACATCCAATTTCACATCCTTTACCGCCTATTAATACCACTTTCATACAAGTTAATTTTTTACCACATTTTGGCTCTAATCAACCATGTATGTCACTTTTCACAATATGAGAGTCACTTTGAACCCTATAAGAGTCACTTGCCACCATATATTGATACAATTAACATGTTAACATCATGTACATGCAATTAGACATCCTTTAACCACCTCTTGGTGCCCCCTTTCCTACAAGTCAATTTTGGGCCACATTTTGGCACTAATCAATCATGTAAGTGATTTCTCACCATATTATAGTCAATTTGCACCTTATAAGAGTCACTTGCCATCATATATTGGTACAATTAACATGTTAACATCATGTACATGCAATTAGAAATCGTTTTACAACCTCTTAGTGCCACATTCATACAAGTCAATTTTGGTCCACATTTTAGTTCTAATTAACCATGTAAGTCACTTTTCACCATGTTAGAGTCATTTTGCACCCTATATGAGTTACTTTCCACAATCTATATGTATAATTAACATGTTAACATCACATACATCCAATTTGACATTCTTTTACCACCTATTAGTTCCACTTTCATACAAGTCAATTTTGTTCCACATTTTGGTTCTAATCAACCATGTAAGTCACTTTTCACCATATTAGAGTCACTTTGCATTCTATAAGAGTCACTTTCCACCATATATACCACAATTAACATGTTAACATCATATACATCCAATTTGGCATCCTTTTACCACCTATTAATGTCACTTTCATACAAGTTAATTTTATTCCACATTTTGGCTCAAATCAACCATATAAGTCACTTTTCACCATATTAGAGTCACTTTGTACCCTATAAGAGTCACTTTCCCCATATATTGATACAATTAACATATTAACTTCATGTACATGCAATTAGACATCCTTTAGCCACCTCTTGGTACCCCCTTTCCTACAAGTCAATTTTGGGCCACATTTTGGCACTAATCAATCATGTAAGTGACTTCTCGCCATATTATAGTCAATTTTCACCTTATAAGAGTCACTTGCCATCATATATTGGTACAATTAACATGTTAACATCATGTACATGCAATTAGAAATCCTTTTACAACCTCTTAGTGCCACATTCATACAAGTCAATTTTGGTCCACATTTTAGTTCTAATTAACCATGTAAGTCACTTTTCACCATGTTAGAGTCATTTTGCACCCTATATGAGTCACTTTCCACAATCTATATGTATAATTAACATGTTAACATCATATACATCCAATTTGACATCCTTTTACCACCTATTAGTTCCACTTTCATACAGGTGAATTTTGTTCTACATTTTGGTTCTAATCAACCATGTAAGTCACTTTTCACCATATTAGAGTCACTTTGCACCCTATAAGAGCCACTTTCCACCACATATACAACAATTAACATGTTAATATCATATACATCCAATTTCACATCCTTTTACCGCCTATTAATACCACTTTCATACAAGTTAATTTTTTACCACATTTTGGCTCTAATCAACCATGTATATAGTATTAGAGTCACTTTGAACCCTATAAGAGTCACTTGCCACCATATATTGATACAATTAACATGTTAACATCATGTACATGCAATTAGACATCCTTTAACCACCTCTTGGTACCCCCTTTCCTACAAGTCAATTTTGGGCCACATTTTGGCACTAATCAATCATGTAAGTGATTTCTCACCATATTATAGTCAATTTGCACCTTATAAGAGTCACTTGCCATCATATATTGGTACAATTAACATGTTAACATCATGTACATGCAATTAGAAATCCTTTTACAACCTCTTACTGCCACATTCATACAAGTCAATTTTGGTCCACATTTTAGTTCTAATTAACCATGTAAGTCACTTTTCACCATATTAGAGTCACTTTGCATTCTATAAGAGTCACTTTCCACCATATATACAACAATTAACATGTACATCATATACATCCAATTTGACATCCTTTTACCCCCTATTAATGTCACTTTCATACAAGTTAATTTTATTCCACATTTTGGCTCTAATCAACCATATAAGTCACTTTTCACCATATTATAGTCACTTTGTACCCTATAAGAGTCACTTTCCCCATATATTGATACAATTAACATGTTAACATCATATACATGCAATTAGACATCCTTTAACCACCTCTTGGCACCCCCTTTCCTACAAGTCAATTTTGGGCCACATTTTGGCACTAATCAATCATGTAAGTGACTTCTCGCCATATTATAGTCAAATTACACCTTATAAGAGTCACTTTTCATCATATATTGGTACAATTAACATGTTAACATCATGTACATGTAATTAGAAATCCTTTTACAACCTCTTAGTGCCACATTCATACAAGTCAATTTTGGTCCACATTTTAGTTCTAATTAACCATGTAAGTCACTTTTCACCATGTTAGAGTCATTTTGCACCCTATATTGGTCACTTTCCACAATCTATATGTATAATTAACATGTTAACATCATATACATCCAATTTGACATCCTTTTACCACCTATTAGTTCTAATTTCATAAAGAAGAATTTTGTTCCACATTTTGGTTCTAATCAACCATGTAAGTCACTTTTCACCATTTTAGAGTCACTTTGCACCCTATAAGAGTCACTTTCCACCATATATACAACAATTAACATGGTAACATCATATACATCCAATTTCACATCCTTTTACCGCCTATTAATGCCACTTTCATACAAGTTACTTTTGTACCACATTTTGGCTCTAATCAACCATGTAAGTCACTTTTCACCATATTAGAGTCACTTTGCACCATATAAGAGTCACTTGCCACTATATATTGATACAATTAACATGTTAACATCATGTACATGCAATTAGACATCCTTTAACCACCTCTTGGTACCCCCTTTCTTACAAGTCAATTTTGGGCCACATTATGGCACTAATCAATCATGTAAGTGACTTCTCACCATATTAGGGTCAGTTTGCACCTTATAAGAGTCACCTGCCATCATATATTGGAACAATTAACATGTTAACATCATGTACATGCAATTAGAAATCCTTTTACTACCTCTTAGTGCCACATTCATACAAGTCAATTTTGGTCCACATTTTCGTTCTAATTAACCATGTATGTCACTTTTCACCATGCTAGACTCATTTTGCACCCCACTTTCCACAATCTATATGTATAATTAACATGTTAACATCACATACATCCAATTTGACATTCTTTTGCCACCTATTAGTTCCACTTTCATACAGGTAAATTTTGTTCCACATTTTGGTTCTAATCAACCATGTAAGTCACTTTTCACCATATTAGAGTCACTTTGCATTCTATAAGAGTCACTTTCCACCATATATACAACAATTAACATGTTAACATCATATACATCCAATTTCAGATCCTTTTACCGCCTATTAATGCCACTTTCATACAAGTTAATTTTGTACCACATTTTGGCTCTAATCAACCATGTAAGTCACTTTTCACCATATTAGAGTCACTTTGCACCATATAAGAGTCACTTGCCACCATATATTGATACAAGTAACATGTTAACATCGTGTACATGCAATTAGACATCCTTTAACCACCTCTTGGTACCCCCTTTCTTACAAGTCAATTTTGGGCCACATTTTGGCACTAATCAATCATGTAAGTGACTTCTCACCATATTAGAGTCACTTTGCACCTTATAAGGGTCACTTGCCATCATATATTGGAACAATTAACATGTTAACATCATGTACATGCAATTAGAAATCCTTTTACAACCTCTTAGTGCCACATTCATACAAGTCAATTTTGGTCGAAATTTTCGTTCTAAATAACCATGTATGTCACTTTTCACCATGTTAGAGTCATTTTGCACCCTATATGAGTCACTTTCCACAATCTATATGTATAATTAACATGTTAACATCACATACATCCAATTTGACTTCCTTTTACCACCTATTAGTTCCACTTTCATACAGGTCAATTTTGTTCCACATTTTGGTTCTAATCAACCATGTAAGTCACTTTTCACCATATTAGAGTCACTTTGCATTCTATAAGAGTCACTTTCCACCATATATACAACAATTAACATGTTAACATCATATACATCCAATTTGACATCCTTTTACCACCTATTAATGTCACTTTCATACAAGTTAATTTTATTCCACATTTTGGCTCTAATCAACCATATAAGTCACTTTTCACCATATTAGAGTCATTTTGTACCCTATAAGAGTCACTTTCCCCATATATTGATACAATTAACATGTTAACATCATGTACATGCAATTAGATGTCCTTTAACCACCTCTTGGTACCCCCCTTTCCTACAAGTCAATTTTGGGCCACATTTTGGCACTAATCAATCATGTAAGTGATTTCTCACCATATTATAGTCAATTTGCACCTTATAAGAGTCACTTGCCATCATATATTGGTACAATTAACATGTTAACATCATGTACATGCAATTAGAAATCCTTTTACAACCTCTTAATGCCACATTCATACAAGTCAATTTTGGTCCACATTTTAGTTCTAATTAACCATGTAGGTCACTTTTCACCATGTTAGAGTCATTTTGCACCCTATATGAGTCACTTTCCACAATCTATATGTATAATTAACATGTTAACATCATATACATCCAATTTGACATCCTTTTACAACCTATTAGTTACACTTTCATACAGGTGAATTTTGTTCCACATTTTGGTTCTAATCAACCATGTAAGTCACTTTTCACCATGTTAGAGTCATTTTGCACCCTATATTGGTCACTTTCCACAATCTATATGTATAATTAACATGTTAACATCATATACATCCAATTTGACATCCTTTTACCACCTATTAGTTCTAATTTCATAAAGAAGAATTTTGTTCCACATTTTGGTTCTAATCAACCATGTAAGTCACTTTTCACCATTTTAGAGTCACTTTGCACCCTATAAGAGTCACTTTCCACCATATATACAACAATTAACATGGTAACATCATATACATCCAATTTCACATCCTTTTACCGCCTATTAATGCCACTTTCATACAAGTTACTTTTGTACCACATTTTGGCTCTAATCAACCATGTAAGTCACTTTTCACCATATTAGAGTCACTTTGCACCATATAAGAGTCACTTGCCACTATATATTGATACAATTAACATGTTAACATCATGTACATGCAATTAGACATCCTTTAACCACCTCTTGGTACCCCCTTTCTTACAAGTCAATTTTGGGCCACATTATGGCACTAATCAATCATGTAAGTGACTTCTCACCATATTAGGGTCAGTTTGCACCTTATAAGAGTCACCTGCCATCATATATTGGAACAATTAACATGTTAACATCATGTACATGCAATTAGAAATCCTTTTACTACCTCTTAGTGCCACATTCATACAAGTCAATTTTGGTCCACATTTTCGTTCTAATTAACCATGTATGTCACTTTTCACCATGTTAGACTCATTTTGCACCCCACTTTCCACAATCTATATGTATAATTAACATGTTAACATCACATACATCCAATTTGACATTCTTTTGCCACCTATTAGTTCCACTTTCATACAGGTAAATTTTGTTCCACATTTTGGTTCTAATCAACCATGTAAGTCACTTTTCACCATATTAGAGTCACTTTGCATTCTATAAGAGTCACTTTCCACCATATATACAACAATTAACATGTTAACATCATATACATCCAATTTCAGATCCTTTTACCGCCTATTAATGCCACTTTCATACAAGTTAATTTTGTACCACATTTTGGCTCTAATCAACCATGTAAGTCACTTTTCACCATATTAGAGTCACTTTGCACCAGATAAGAGTCACTTGCCACCATATATTGATACAAGTAACATGTTAACATCGTGTACATGCAATTAGACATCCTTTAACCACCTCTTGGTACCCCCTTTCTTACAAGTCAATTTTGGGCCACATTTTGGCACTAATCAATCATGTAAGTGACTTCTCACCATATTAGAGTCACTTTGCACCTTATAAGGGTCACTTGCCATCATATATTGGAACAATTAACATGTTAACATCATGTACATGCAATTAGAAATCCTTTTACAACCTCTTAGTGCCACATTCATACAAGTCAATTTTGGTCAAAATTTTCGTTCTAAATAACCATGTATGTCACTTTTCACCATGTTAGAGTCATTTTGCACCCTATATGAGTCACTTTCCACAATCTATATGTATAATTAACATGTTAACATCACATACATCCAATTTGACTTCCTTTTACCACCTATTAGTTCCACTTTCATACAGGTCAATTGTGTTCCACATTTTGGTTCTAATCAACCCATGTAAGTCACTTTTCACCATATTAGACTCACTTTGCATTCTATAAGAGTCACTTTCCACCATATATACAACAATTAACATGTTAACATCATATACATCCAATTTGACATCCTTTTACCACCTATTAATGTCACTTTCATACAAGTTAATTTTATTCCACATTTTGGCTCTAATCAACCATATAAGTCACTTTTCACCATATTAGAGTCATTTTGTACCCTATAAGAGTCACTTTCCCCATATATTGATACAATTAACATGTTAACATCATGTACATGCAATTAGATGTCCTTTAACCACCTCTTGGTACCCCCTTTCCTACAAGTCAATTTTGGGCCACATTTTGGCACTAATCAATCATGTAAGTGATTTCTAACCATATTATAGTCAATTTGCACCTTATAAGAGTCACTTGCCATCATATATTGGTACAATTAACATGTTAACATCATGTACATGCAATTAGAAATCCTTTTACAACCTCTTAATGCCACATTCATACAAGTCAATTTTGGTCCACATTTTAGTTCTAATTAACCATGTAGGTCACTTTTCACCATGTTAGAGTCATTTTGCACCCTATATGAGTCACTTTCCACAATCTATATGTATAATTAACATGTTAACATCATATACATCCAATTTGACATCCTTTTACCACCTATTAGTTCCACTTTCATACAGGTGAATTTTGTTCCACATTTTGGTTCTAATCAACCATGTAAGTCACTTTTCACCATGTTAGAGTCATTTTGCACCCTATATTGGTCACTTTCCACAATCTATATGTATAATTAACATGTTAACATCATATACATCCAATTTGACATCCTTTTACCACCTATTAGTTCTAATTTCATAAAGAAGAATTTTGTTCCACATTTTGGTTCTAATCAACCATGTAAGTCACTTTTCACCATTTTAGAGTCACTTTGCACCCTATAAGAGTCACTTTCCACCATATATACAACAATTAACATGGTAACATCATATACATCCAATTTCTCATCCTTTTACCGCCTATTAATGCCACTTTCATACAAGTTACTTTTGTACCACATTTTGGCTCTAATCAACCATGTAAGTCACTTTTCACCATATTAGAGTCACTTTGCACCATATAAGAGTCACTTGCCACTATATATTGATACAATTAACATGTTAACATCATGTACATGCAATTAAACATCCTTTAACCACCTCTTGGTACCCCCTTTCTTACAAGTCAATTTTGGGCCACATTATGGCACTAATCAATCATGTAAGTGACTTCTCACCATATTAGGGTCAGTTTGCACCTTATAAGAGTCACCTGCCATCATATATTGGAACAATTAACATGTTAACATCATGTACATGCAATTAGAAATCCTTTTACTACCTCTTAGTGCCACATTCATACAAGTCAATTTTGGTCCACATTTTCGTTCTAATTAACCATGTATGTCACTTTTCACCATGTTAGACTCATTTTGCACCCCACTTTCCACAATCTATATGTATAATTAACATGTTAACATCACATACATCCAATTTGACATTCTTTTGCCACCTATTAGTTCCACTTTCATACAGGTAAATTTTGTTCCACATTTTGGTTCTAATCAACCATGTAAGTCACTTTTCACCATATTAGAGTCACTTTGCATTCTATAAGAGTCACTTTCCACCATATATACAACAATTAACATGTTAACATCATATACATCCAATTTCAGATCCTTTTACCGCCTATTAATGCCACTTTCATACAAGTTAATTTTGTACCACATTTTGGCTCTAATCAACCATGTAAGTCACTTTTCACCATATTAGAGTCACTTTGCACCAGATAAGAGTCACTTGCCACCATATATTGATACAAGTAACATGTTAATATCGTGTACATGCAATTAGACATCCTTTAACCACCTCTTGGTACCCCCTTTCTTACAAGTCAATTTTGGGCCACATTTTGGCACTAATCAATCATGTAAGTGACTTCTCACCATATTAGAGTCACTTTGCACCTTATAAGGGTCACTTGCCATCATATATTGGAACAATTAACATGTTAACATCATGTACATGCAATTAGAAATCCTTTTACAACCTCTTAGTGCCACATTCATACAAGTCAATTTTGGTCGAAATTTTCGTTCTAAATAACCATGTATGTCACTTTTCACCATGTTAGAGTCATTTTGCACCCTATATGAGTCACTTTCCACAATCTATATGTATAATTAACATGTTAACATCACATACATCCAATTTGACTTCCTTTTACCAGCTATTAGTTCCACTTTCATACAGGTCAATTTTGTTCCACATTTTGGTTCTAATCAACCATGTAAGTCACTTTTCACCATATTAGAGTCACTTTGCATTCTATAAGAGTCACTTTCCACCATATATACAACAATTAACATGTTAACATCATATACATCCAATTTGACATCCTTTTACCACCTATTAGTTCTAATTTCATAAAGAAGAATTTTGTTCCACATTTTGGTTCTAATCAACCATGTAAGTCACTTTTCACCATTTTAGAGTCACTTTGCACCCTATAAGAGTCACTTTCCACCATATATACAACAATTAACATGGTAACATCATATACATCCAATTTCACATCCTTTTACCGCCTATTAATGCCACTTTCATACAAGTTACTTTTGTACCACATTTTGGCTCTAATCAACCATGTAAGTCACTTTTCACCATATTAGAGTCACTTTGCACCATATAAGAGTCACTTGCCACTATATATTGATACAATTAACATGTTAACATCATGTACATGCAATTAGACATCCTTTAACCACCTCTTGGTACCCCCTTTCTTACAAGTCAATTTTGGGCCACATTATGGCACTAATCAATCATGTAAGTGACTTCTCACCATATTAGGGTCAGTTTGCACCTTATAAGAGTCACCTGCCATCATATATTGGAACAATTAACATGTTAACATCATGTACATGCAATTAGAAATCCTTTTACTACCTCTTAGTGCCACATTCATACAAGTCAATTTTGGTCCACATTTTCGTTCTAATTAACCATGTATGTCACTTTTCACCATGTTAGACTCATTTTGCACCCCACTTTCCACAATCTATATGTATAATTAACATGTTAACATCACATACATCCAATTTGACATTCTTTTGCCACCTATTAGTTCCACTTTCATACAGGTAAATTTTGTTCCACATTTTGGTTCTAATCAACCATGTAAGTCACTTTTCACCATATTAGAGTCACTTTGCATTCTATAAGAGTCACTTTCCACCATATATACAACAATTAACATGTTAACATCATATACATCCAATTTCAGATCCTTTTACCGCCTATTAATGCCACTTTCATACAAGTTAATTTTGTACCACATTTTGGCTCTAATCAACCATGTAAGTCACTTTTCACCATATTAGAGTCACTTTGCACCAGATAAGAGTCACTTGCCACCATATATTGATACAAGTAACATGTTAACATCGTGTACATGCAATTAGACATCCTTTAACCACCTCTTGGTACCCCCTTTCTTACAAGTCAATTTTGGGCCACATTTTGGCACTAATCAATCATGTAAGTGACTTCTCACCATATTAGAGTCACTTTGCACCTTATAAGGGTCACTTGCCATCATATATTGGAACAATTAACATGTTAACATCATGTACATGCAATTAGAAATCCTTTTACAACCTCTTAGTGCCACATTCATACAAGTCAATTTTGGTCAAAATTTTCGTTCTAAATAACCATGTATGTCACTTTTCACCATGTTAGAGTCATTTTGCACCCTATATGAGTCACTTTCCACAATCTATATGTATAATTAACATGTTAACATCACATACATCCAATTTGACTTCCTTTTACCACCTATTAGTTCCACTTTCATACAGGTCAATTGTGTTCCACATTTTGGTTCTAATCAACCCATGTAAGTCACTTTTCACCATATTAGACTCACTTTGCATTCTATAAGAGTCACTTTCCACCATATATACAACAATTAACATGTTAACATCATATACATCCAATTTGACATCCTTTTACCACCTATTAATGTCACTTTCATACAAGTTAATTTTATTCCACATTTTGGCTCTAATCAACCATATAAGTCACTTTTCACCATATTAGAGTCATTTTGTACCCTATAAGAGTCACTTTCCCCATATATTGATACAATTAACATGTTAACATCATGTACATGCAATTAGATGTCCTTTAACCACCTCTTGGTACCCCCTTTCCTACAAGTCAATTTTGGGCCACATTTTGGCACTAATCAATCATGTAAGTGATTTCTAACCATATTATAGTCAATTTGCACCTTATAAGAGTCACTTGCCATCATATATTGGTACAATTAACATGTTAACATCATGTACATGCAATTAGAAATCCTTTTACAACCTCTTAATGCCACATTCATACAAGTCAATTTTGGTCCACATTTTAGTTCTAATTAACCATGTAGGTCACTTTTCACCATGTTAGAGTCATTTTGCACCCTATATGAGTCACTTTCCACAATCTATATGTATAATTAACATGTTAACATCATATACATCCAATTTGACATCCTTTTACCACCTATTAGTTCCACTTTCATACAGGTGAATTTTGTTCCACATTTTGGTTCTAATCAACCATGTAAGTCACTTTTCACCATGTTAGAGTCATTTTGCACCCTATATTGGTCACTTTCCACAATCTATATGTATAATTAACATGTTAACATCATATACATCCAATTTGACATCCTTTTACCACCTATTAGTTCTAATTTCATAAAGAAGAATTTTGTTCCACATTTTGGTTCTAATCAACCATGTAAGTCACTTTTCACCATTTTAGAGTCACTTTGCACCCTATAAGAGTCACTTTCCACCATATATACAACAATTAACATGGTAACATCATATACATCCAATTTCTCATCCTTTTACCGCCTATTAATGCCACTTTCATACAAGTTACTTTTGTACCACATTTTGGCTCTAATCAACCATGTAAGTCACTTTTCACCATATTAGAGTCACTTTGCACCATATAAGAGTCACTTGCCACTATATATTGATACAATTAACATGTTAACATCATGTACATGCAATTAAACATCCTTTAACCACCTCTTGGTACCCCCTTTCTTACAAGTCAATTTTGGGCCACATTATGGCACTAATCAATCATGTAAGTGACTTCTCACCATATTAGGGTCAGTTTGCACCTTATAAGAGTCACCTGCCATCATATATTGGAACAATTAACATGTTAACATCATGTACATGCAATTAGAAATCCTTTTACTACCTCTTAGTGCCACATTCATACAAGTCAATTTTGGTCCACATTTTCGTTCTAATTAACCATGTATGTCACTTTTCACCATGTTAGACTCATTTTGCACCCCACTTTCCACAATCTATATGTATAATTAACATGTTAACATCACATACATCCAATTTGACATTCTTTTGCCACCTATTAGTTCCACTTTCATACAGGTAAATTTTGTTCCACATTTTGGTTCTAATCAACCATGTAAGTCACTTTTCACCATATTAGAGTCACTTTGCATTCTATAAGAGTCACTTTCCACCATATATACAACAATTAACATGTTAACATCATATACATCCAATTTCAGATCCTTTTACCGCCTATTAATGCCACTTTCATACAAGTTAATTTTGTACCACATTTTGGCTCTAATCAACCATGTAAGTCACTTTTCACCATATTAGAGTCACTTTGCACCAGATAAGAGTCACTTGCCACCATATATTGATACAAGTAACATGTTAACTATCGTGTACATGCAATTAGACATCCTTTAACCACCTCTTGGTACCCCCTTTCTTACAAGTCAATTTTGGGCCACATTTTGGCACTAATCAATCATGTAAGTGACTTCTCACCATATTAGAGTCACTTTGCACCTTATAAGGGTCACTTGCCATCATATATTGGAACAATTAACATGTTAACATCATGTACATGCAATTAGAAATCCTTTTACAACCTCTTAGTGCCACATTCATACAAGTCAATTTTGGTCGAAATTTTCGTTCTAAATAACCATGTATGTCACTTTTCACCATGTTAGAGTCATTTTGCACCCTATATGAGTCACTTTCCACAATCTATATGTATAATTAACATGTTAACATCACATACATCCAATTTGACTTCCTTTTACCAGCTATTAGTTCCACTTTCATACAGGTCAATTTTGTTCCACATTTTGGTTCTAATCAACCATGTAAGTCACTTTTCACCATATTAGAGTCACTTTGCATTCTATAAGAGTCACTTTCCACCATATATACAACAATTAACATGTTAACATCATATACATCCAATTTGACATCCTTTTACCACCTATTAATGTCACTTTCATACAAGTTAATTTTATTCCACATTTTGGCTCTAATCAACCATATAAGTCACTTTTCACCATATTAGAGTCATTTTGTACCCTATAAGAGTCACTTTCCCCATATATTGATACAATTAACATGTTAACATCATGTACATGCAATTATATGTCCTTTAACCACCTCTTGGTACCCCCTTTCCTACAAGTCAATTTTGGGCCACATTTTGGCACTAATCAATCATGTAAGTGATTTCTCACCATATTATAGTCAATTTGCACCTTATAAGAGTCACTTGCCATCATATATTGGTACAATTAACATGTTAACATCATGTACATGCAATTAGAAATCCTTTTACAACCTCTTAATGCCACATTCATACAAGTCAATTTCGGTCCACATTTTAGTTCTAATTAACCATGTAGGTCACTTTTCACCATGTTAGAGTCATTTTGCACCCTATATGAGTCACTTTCCATAATCTATATGTATAATTAACATGTTAACATCATATACATCCAATTTGACATCCTTTTACCACCTATTAGTTCCACTTTCATACAGGTGAATTTTGTTCCACATTTTGGTTCTAATCAACCATGTAAGTCACTTTTCACCATGTTAGAGTCATTTTGCACCCTATATTGGTCACTTTCCACAATCTATATGTATAATTAACATGTTAACATCATATACATCCAATTTGACATCCTTTTACCACCTATTAGTTCTAATTTCATAAAGAAGAATTTTGTTCCACATTTTGGTTCTAATCAACCATGTAAGTCACTTTTCACCATTTTAGAGTCACTTTGCACCCTATAAGAGTCACTTTCCACCATATATACAACAATTAACATGGTAACATCATATACATCCAATTTCTCATCCTTTTACCGCCTATTAATGCCACTTTCATACAAGTTACTTTTGTACCACATTTTGGCTCTAATCAACCATGTAAGTCACTTTTCACCATATTAGAGTCACTTTGCACCATATAAGAGTCACTTGCCACTATATATTGATACAATTAACATGTTAACATCATGTACATGCAATTAAACATCCTTTAACCACCTCTTGGTACCCCCTTTCTTACAAGTCAATTTTGGGCCACATTATGGCACTAATCAATCATGTAAGTGACTTCTCACCATATTAGGGTCAGTTTGCACCTTATAAGAGTCACCTGCCATCATATATTGGAACAATTAACATGTTAACATCATGTACATGCAATTAGAAATCCTTTTACTACCTCTTAGTGCCACATTCATACAAGTCAATTTTGGTCCACATTTTCGTTCTAATTAACCATGTATGTCACTTTTCACCATGTTAGACTCATTTTGCACCCTATATGAGTCACTTTCCACAATCTATATGTATAATTAACATGTTAACATCACATACATCCAATTTGACATTCTTTTACCACCTATTAGTTCCACTTTCATACAAGTCAATTTTGTTCCACATTTTGGTTCTAATCAACCATGTAAGTCACTTTTCACCATATTAGAGTCACTTTGCATTCTATAAGAGTCACTTTCCACCATATATACAACAATTAACATGTTAACATCATATACATCCAATTTCAGATCCTTTTACCGCCTATTAATGCCACTTTCATACAAGTTAATTTTGTACCACATTTTGGCTCTAATCAACCATGTAAGTCACTTTTCACCATATTAGAGTCACTTTGCACCATATAAGAGTCACTTGCCACCATATATTGATACAAGTAACATGTTAACATCGTGTACATGCAATTAGACATCCTTTAACCACCTCTTGGTACCCCCCTTTCTTACAAGTCAATTTTGGGCAACATTTTGGCACTAATCAATCATGTAAGTGACTTCTCACCATATTAGAGTCACTTTGCACCTTATAAGGGTCACTTGCCATCATATATTGGAACAATTAACATGTTAACATCATGTACATGCAATTAGAAATCCTTTTACAACCTCTTAGTGCCACATTCATACAAGTCAATTTTGGTCGAAATTTTCGTTCTAAATAACCATGTATGTCACTTTTCACCATGTTAGAGTCATTTTGCACCCTATATGAGTCACTTTCCACAATCTATATGTATAATTAACATGTTAACATCACATACATCCAATTTGACTTCCTTTTACCACCTATTAGTTCCACTTTCATACAGGTCAATTTTGTTCCACATTTTGGTTCTAATCAACCATGTAAGTCACTTTTCACCATATTAGAGTCACTTTTCATTCTATAAGAGTCACTTTCCACCATATATACAACAATTAACATGTTAACATCATATACATCCAATTTGACATCCTTTTACCACCTATTAATGTCACTTTCATACAAGTTAATTTTATTCCACATTTTGGCTCTAATCAACCATATAAGTCACTTTTCACCATATTAGAGTCATTTTGTACCCTATAAGAGTCACTTTCCCCATATATTGATACAATTAACATGTTAACATCATGTACATGCAATTAGATGTCCTTTAACCACCTCTTGGTACCCCCTTTCCTACAAGTCAATTTTGGGCCACATTTTGGCACTAATCAATCATGTAAGTGATTTCTCACCATATTATAGTCAATTTGCACCTTATAAGAGTCACTTGCCATCATTTATTGGTACAATTAACATGTTAACATCATGTACATGAAATTAGAAATCCTTTTACAACCTCTTAGTGCCACATTTATACAAGTCAATTTTGATCCACATTTTAGTTCTAATTAACCATGTAGGTCACTTTTCTCCATGTTAGAGTCATTTTGCACCCTATATGAGTCACTTTCCACAATCTATATGTATAATTAACATGTTAACATCATATACATCCAATTTGACATCCTTTTACCACCTATTAGTTCCACTTTCATACAGGTGAATTTTGTTCCACATTTTGGTTCTAATCAACCATGTAAGTCACTTTTCACCATGTTAGAGTCATTTTGCACCCTATATTGGTCACTTTCCACAATCTATATGTATAATTAACATGTTAACATCATATACATCCAATTTGACATCCTTTTACCACCTATTAGTTCTAATTTCATAAAGAAGAATTTTGTTCCACATTTTGGTTCTAATCAACCATGTAAGTCACTTTTCACCATTTTAGAGTCACTTTGCACCCTATAAGAGTCACTTTCCACCATATATACAACAATTAACATGGTAACATCATATACATCCAATTTCACATCCTTTTACCGCCTATTAATGCCACTTTCATACAAGTTACTTTTGTACCACATTTTGGCTCTAATCAACCATGTAAGTCACTTTTCACCATATTAGAGTCACTTTGCACCATATAAGAGTCACTTGCCACTATATATTGATACAATTAACATGTTAACATCATGTACATGCAATTAGACATCCTTTAACCACCTCTTGGTACCCCCTTTCTTACAAGTCAATTTTGGGCCACATTATGGCACTAATCAATCATGTAAGTGACTTCTCACCATATTAGGGTCACTTTGCACCTTATAAGAGTCACCTGCCATCATATATTGGAACAATTAACATGTTAACATCATGTACATGCAATTAGAAATCCTTTTACTACCTCTTAGTGCCACATTCATACAAGTCAATTTTGGTCCACATTTTCGTTCTAAATAACCATGTATGTCACTTTTCACCATGTTAGAGTCATTTTGCACCCTATATGAGTCACTTTCCACAATCTATATGTATAATTAACATGTTAACATCACATACATCCAATTTGACTTCCTTTTACCACCTATTAGTTCCACTTTCATACAGGTCAATTTTGTTCCACATTTTGGTTCTAATCAACCATGTAAGTCACTTTTCACCATATTAGAGTCACTTTTCATTCTATAAGAGTCACTTTCCACCATATATACAACAATTAACATGTTAACATCATATACATCCAATTTGACATCCTTTTACCACCTATTAATGTCACTTTCATACAAGTTAATTTTATTCCACATTTTGGCTCTAATCAACCATATAAGTCACTTTTCACCATATTAGAGTCATTTTGTACCCTATAAGAGTCACTTTCCCCATATATTGATACAATTAACATGTTAACATCATGTACATGCAATTAGATGTCCTTTAACCACCTCTTGGTACCCCCTTTCCTACAAGTCAATTTTGGGCCACATTTTGGCACTAATCAATCATGTAAGTGATTTCTCACCATATTATAGTCAATTTGCACCGTATAAGAGTCACTTGCCATCATTTATTGGTACAATTAACATGTTAACATCATGTACATGAAATTAGAAATCCTTTTACAACCTCTTAGTGCCACATTTATACAAGTCAATTTTGATCCACATTTTAGTTCTAATTAACCATGTAGGTCACTTTTCTCCATGTTAGAGTCATTTTGCACCCTATATGAGTCACTTTCCACAATCTATATGTATAATTAACATGTTAACATCATATACATCCAATTTGACATCCTTTTACCACCTATTAGTTCCACTTTCATACAGGTGAATTTTGTTCCACATTTTGGTTCTAATCAACCATGTAAGTCACTTTTCACCATGTTAGAGTCATTTTGCACCCTATATTGGTCACTTTCCACAATCTATATGTATAATTAACATGTTAACATCATATACATCCAATTTGACATCCTTTTACCACCTATTAGTTCTAATTTCATAAAGAAGAATTTTGTTCCACATTTTGGTTCTAATCAACCATGTAAGTCACTTTTCACCATTTTAGAGTCACTTTGCACCCTATAAGAGTCACTTTCCACCATATATACAACAATTAACATGGTAACATCATATACATCCAATTTCACATCCTTTTACCGCCTATTAATGCCACTTTCATACAAGTTACTTTTGTACCACATTTTGGCTCTAATCAACCATGTAAGTCACTTTTCACCATATTAGAGTCACTTTGCACCATATAAGAGTCACTTGCCACTATATATTGATACAATTAACATTTTAACATCATGTACATGCAATTAGACATCCTTTAACCACCTCTTGGTACCCCCTTTCTTACAAGTCAATTTTGGGCCACATTATGGCACTAATCAATCATGTAAGTGACTTCTCACCATATTAGGGTCACTTCGCACCTTATAAGAGTCACCTGCCATCATATATTGGAACAATTAACATGTTAACATCATGTACATGCAATTAGAAATCCTTTTACTACCTCTTAGTGCCACATTCATACAAGTCAATTTTGGTCCACATTTTCGTTCTAATTAACCATGTATGTCACTTTTCACCATGTTAGACTCATTTTGCACCCTATATGAGTCACTTTCCACAATCTATATGTATAATTAACATGTTAACATCACATACATCCAATTTGACATTCTTTTACCACCTATTAGTTCCACTTTCATACAGGTCAATTTTGTTCCACATTTTGGTTCTAATCAACCATGTAAGTCACTTTTCACCATATTAGAGTCACTTTGCATTCTATAAGAGTCACTTTCCACCATATATACAACAATTAACATGTTAACATCGTATACATCCAATTTCAGATCCTTTTACCGCCTATTAATGCCACTTTCATACAAGTTAATTCTGTACCACATTTTGGCTCTAATCAACCATGTAAGTCACTTTTCACCATATTAGAGTCACTTTGCACCATATAAGAGTCACTTGCCACCATATATTGATACAAGTAACATGTTAACATCGTGTACATGCAATTAGACATCCTTTCTTTCAAGTCAATTTTGGGCCACATTTTGGCACTAATCAATAATGTAATTGACTTCTCACCATATTAGAGTCACTTTGCACCTTATAAGGGTCACTTGCCATCATATATTGGAACAATTAACATGTTAACATCATGTACATGCAATTAGAAATCCTTTTACAACCTCTTAGTGCCACATTCATACAAGTCAATTTTGGTCGAAATTTTCGTTCTAAATAACCATGTATGTCACTTTTCACCATGTTAGAGTCATTTTGCACCCTATATGAGTCACTTTCCACAATCTATATGTATAATTAACATGTTAACATCACATACATCCAATTTGACTTCCTTTTACCACCTATTAGTTCCACTTTCATACAGGTCAATTTTGTTCCACATTTTGGTTCTAATCAACCATGTAAGTCACTTTTCACCATATTAGAGTCACTTTTCATTCTATAAGAGTCACTTTCCACCATATATACAACAATTAACATGTTAACATCATATACATCCAATTTGACATCCTTTTACCACCTATTAATGTCACTTTCATACAAGTTAATTTTATTCCACATTTTGGCTCTAATCAACCATATAAGTCACTTTTCACCATATTAGAGTCATTTTGTACCCTATAAGAGTCACTTTCCCCATATATTGATACAATTAACATGTTAACATCATGTACATGCAATTAGATGTCCTTTAACCACCTCTTGGTACCCCCTTTCCTACAAGTCAATTTTGGGCCACATTTTGGCACTAATCAATCATGTAAGTGATTTCTCACCATATTATAGTCAATTTGCACCTTATAAGAGTCACTTGCCATCATTTATTGGTACAATTAACATGTTAACATCATGTACATGAAATTAGAAATCCTTTTACAACCTCTTAGTGCCACATTTATACAAGTCAATTTTGATCCACATTTTAGTTCTAATTAACCATGTAGGTCACTTTTCTCCATGTTAGAGTCATTTTGCACCCTATATGAGTCACTTTCCACAATCTATATGTATAATTAACATGTTAACATCATATACATCCAATTTGACATCCTTTTACCACCTATTAGTTCCACTTTCATACAGGTGAATTTTGTTCCACATTTTGGTTCTAATCAACCATGTAAGTCACTTTTCACCATGTTAGAGTCATTTTGCACCCTATATTGGTCACTTTCCACAATCTATATGTATAATTAACATGTTAACATCATATACATCCAATTTGACATCCTTTTACCACCTATTAGTTCTAATTTCATAAAGAAAAATTTTGTTCCACATTTTGGTTCTAATCAACCATGTAAGTCACTTTTCACCATTTTAGAGTCACTTTGCACCCTATAAGAGTCACTTTCCACCATATATACAACAATTAACATGGTAACATCATATACATCCAATTTCACATCCTTTTACCGCCTATTAATGCCACTTTCATACAAGTTACTTTTGTACCACATTTTGGCTCTAATCCACCATGTAAGTCACTTTTCACCATATTAGAGTCACTTTGCACCATATAAGAGTCACTTGCCACTATATATTGATACAATTAACATGTTAACATGATGTACATGCAATTAGACATCCTTTAACCACCTCTTGGTACCCCCTTTCTTACAAGTCAATTTTGGGCCACATTATGGCACTAATCAATCATGTAAGTGACTTCTCACCATATTAGGGTCACTTTGCACCTTATAAGAGTCACCTGCCATCATATATTGGAACAATTAACATGTTAACATCATGTACATGCAATTAGAAATCCTTTTACTACCTCTTAGTGCCACATTCATACAAGTCAATTTTGGTCCACATTTTCGTTCTAATTAACCATGTATGTCACTTTTCACCATGTTAGACTCATTTTGCACCCTATATGAGTCACTTTCCACAATCTATATGTATAATTAACATGTTAACATCACATACATCCAATTTGACATTCTTTTACCACCTATTAGTTCCACTTTCATACAGGTCAATTTTGTTCCACATTTTGGTTCTAATCAACCATGTAAGTCACTTTTCACCATATTAGAGTCACTTTGCATTCTATAAGAGTCACTTTCCACCATATATACAACAATTAACATGTTAACATCGTATACATCCAATTTCAGATCCTTTTACCGCCTATTAATGCCACTTTCATACAAGTTAATTTTGTACCACATTTTGGCTCTAATCAACCATGTAAGTCACTTTGCACCATATTAGAGTCACTTTGCACCATATAAGAGTCACTTGCCACCATATATTGATACAAGTAACATGTTAACATCGTGTACATGCAATTAGACATCCTTTAACCACCTCTTGGTACCCCCTTTCTTACAAGTCAATTTTGGGCCACATTTTGGCACTAATCAATCATGTAAGTAACTTCTCACCATATTAGAGTCACTTTGCACCTTATAAGGGTCACTTGCCATCATATATTGGAACAATTAACATGTTAACATCATGTACATGCAATTAGAAATCCTTTTACAACCTCTTAGTGCCACATTCATACAAGTCAATTTTGGTCGACATTTTCGTTCTAAATAACCATGTATGTCACTTTTCACCATGTTAGAGTCATTTTGCACCCTATATGAGTCACTTTCCACAATCTATATGTATAATTAACATGTTAACATCACATACATCCAATTTGACTTCCTTTTACCACCTATTAGTTCCACTTTCATACAGGTCAATTTTGTTCCACATTTTGGTTCTAATCAACCATGTAAGTCACTTTTCACCATATTAGAGTCACTTTGCATTCTATAAGAGTCACTTTCCACCATATATACAACAATTAACATTTTAACATCATATACATCCAATTTCAGATCCTTTTACCGCCTATTAATGCCACTTTCATACAAGTTAATTTTGTACCACATTTTGGCTCTAATCAACCATGTAAGTCACTTTTCACCATATTAGAGTCACTTTGCACCATATAAGAGTCACTTGCCACCATATATTGATACAAGTAACATGTTAACATCGTGTACATGCAATTAGACATCCTTTAACCACCTCTTGGTACCCCCTTTCTTACAAGTCAATTTTGGGCCACATTTTGGCACTAATCAATCATGTAAGTAACTTCTCACCATATTAGAGTCACTTTGCACCTTATAAGGGTCACTTGCCATCATATATTGGAACAATTAACATGTTAACATCATGTACATGCAATTAGAAATCCTTTTACAACCTCTTAGTGCCACATTCATACAAGTCAATTTTGGTCGACATTTTTGTTCTAAATAACCATGTATGTCACTTTTCACCATGTTAGAGTCATTTTGCACCCTATATGATTCACTTTCCACAATCTATGTATAATTAACATGTTAACATCACATACATCCAATTTGACTTCCTTTTACCACCTATTAGTTCCACTTTCATACAGGTCAATTTTGTTCCACATTTTGGTTCTAATCAACCATGTAAGTCACTTTTCACCATATTAGAGTCACTTTGCATTCTATAAGAGTCACTTTCCACCATATATACAACAATTAACATGTTAAAATCATATACATCCAATTTGACATCCTTTTACCACTTATTAATGTCACTTTCATACAAGTTAATTTTATTCCACATTTTGGCTCTAATCAACCATATAAGTCACTTTTCACCATATTAGAGTCATTTTGTACCCTATAAGAGTCACTTTCCCCATATATTGATAAAATTAACATGTTAACATCATGTACATGCAATTAGACGTCCTTTAACCACCTCTTGGTACCCCCTTTCCTACAAGTCAATTTTGGGCCACATTTTGGCACTAATCAATCATGTAAGTGATTTCTCACCATATTATAGTCAATTTGCACCTTATAAGAGTCACTTGCCATCATATATTGGTACAATTAACATGTTAACATCATGTACATGCAATTAGAAATCCTTTTACAACCTCTTAGTGCCACATTCATACAAGTCAATTTTGGTCCACATTTTAGTTCTAATTAACCATGTAGGTCACTTTTCACCATGTTAGAGTCATTTTGCACCCTATATGAGTCACTTTCCACAATCTATATGTATAATTAACATGTTAACATCATATACATCCAATTTGACATCCTTTTACCACCTATTAGTTCCACTTTCATACAGGTGAATTTTGTTCCACATTTTGGTTCTAATCAACCATGTAAGTCACTTTTCACCATGTTAGAGTCATTTTGCACCCTATATTGGTCACTTTCTACAATCTATATGTATAATTAACATGTTAACATCATATACATCCAATTTGACATCCATTTACCACCTATTAGTTCTAATTTCATAAAGAAGAATTTTGTTCCACATTTTGGTTCTAGTCAACCATGTAAGTCACTTTTCACCATTTTAGAGTCACTTTGCACCCTATAAGAGTCACTTTCCACCATATATACAACAATTAACATGGTAACATCATATACATCCAATTTGACATCCTTTTACCACCTATTAGTTCTAATTTCATAAAGAAGAATTTTGTTCCACATTTTGGTTCTAATCAACCATGTAAGTCACTTTTCACCATTTTAGAGTCACTTTGCACCCTATAAGAGTCACTTTCCACCATATATACAACAATTAACATGGTAACATCATATACATCCAATTTCACATCCTTTTACCGCCTATTAATGCCACTTTCATACAAGTTACTTTTGTACCACATTTTGGCTCTAATCAACCATGTAAGTCACTGTTCACCATATTAGAGTAACTTTGCACCATATAAGAGTCACTTGCCACTATATATTGATACAATTAACATGTTAACATCATGTACATGCAATTAGACATCCTTTAACCACCTCTTGGTACCCCCTTTCTTACAAGTCAATTTTGGGCCACATTATGGCACTAATCAATCATGTAAGTGACTTCTCACCATATTAGGGTCACTTTGCACCTTATAAGAGTCACCTGCCATCATATATTGGAACAATTAACATGTTAACATCATGTACATGCAATTAGAAATCCTTTTACTACCTCTTAGTGCCACATTCATACAAGTCAATTTTGGTCCACATTTTCGTTCTAATTAACCATGTATGTCACTTTTCACCATGTTAGACTCATTTTGCAACCTATATGAGTCACTTTCTACAATCTATATGTATAATTAACATGTTAACATCACATACATCCAATTTGACATTCTTTTACCACCTATTAGTTCCACTTTCATACAGGTCAATTTTGTTCCACATTTTGGTTCTAATCAACCATGTAAGTCACTTTTCACCATATTAGAGTCACTTTGCATTCTATAAGAGTCAGTTTCCACCATATATACAACAATTAACATGTTAACATCGTATACATCCAATTTCAGATCCTTTTACCGCCTATTAATGCCACTTTCATACAAGTTAATTTTGTACCACATTTTGGCTCTAATCAACCATGTAAGTCACTTTTCACCATATTAGAGTCACTTTGCACCATATAAGAGTCACTTGCCACTATATATTGATACAATTAACATGTTAACATCATGTACATGCAATTAGACATCCTTTAACCACCTCTTGGTACCCCCTTTCTTACAAGTCAATTTTGGGCCACATTATGGCACTAATCAATCATGTAAGTGACTTCTCACCATATTAGGGTCACTTTGCACCTTATAAGAGTCACCTGCCATCATATATTGGAACAATTAACATGTTAACATCATGTACATGTAATTAGAAATCCTTTTACTACCTCTTAGTGCCACATTCATACAAGTCAATTTTGGTCCACATTTTCGTTCTAATTAACCATGTATGTCACTTTTCACCATGTTAGACTCATTTTGCACCCTATATGAGTCACTTTCCACAATCTATATGTATAATTAACATGTTAACATCACATACATCCAATTTGACAGTCTTTTACCACCTATTAGTGCCACTTTCATACAGGTCAATTTTGTTCCATATTTTGTTTCTAATCAACCTTGTAAGTCACTTTTCACCATATTAGATCACTTTGCATTCTATAAGAGTCACTTTCCACCATATATACAACAATTAACATGTTAACATCGTATACATCCAATTTCAGATCCTTTTACCGCCTATTAATGCCACTTTCATACAAGTTAATTTTGTACCACATTTTGGCTCTAATCAACCATGTAAGTCACTTTTCACCATATTAGAGTCACTTTGCACCATATAAGAGTCACTTGCCACCATATATTGATACAAGTAACATGTTAACATCGTGTTCATGCAATTAGACATCCTTTAACCACCTCTTGGTACCCCCTTTCTTTCAAGTCAATTTTGGGCCACATTTTGGCACTAATCAATAATGTAATTGACTTCTCACCATATTAGAGTCACTTTGCACCTTATAAGGGTCACTTGTCATCATATATTGGAACAATTAACATGTTAACATCATGTACATGCAATTAGAAATCCTTTTACAACCTCTTAGTGCCACATTCATACAAGTCAATTTTGGTCGACATTTTCGTTCTAAATAACCATGTATGTCACTTTTCACCATGTTAGAGTCATTTTGCACCCTATATGAGTCACTTTCCACAATCTATATGTATAATTAACATGTTAACATCACATACATCCAATTTGACTTCCTTTTACCACCTATTAGTTCCACTTTCATACAGGTCAATTTTGTTCCACATTTTGGTTCTAATCAACCATGTAAGTCACTTTTCACCATATTAGAGTCACTTTGCATTCTATAAGAGTCACTTTCCACCATATATACAACAATTAACATTTTAACATCATATACATCCAATTTCAGATCCTTTTACCGCCTATTAATGCCACTTTCATACAAGTTAATTTTGTACCACATTTTGGCTCTAATCAACCATGTAAGTCACTTTTCACCATATTAGAGTCACTTTGCACCATATAAGAGTCACTTGCCACCATATATTGATACAAGTAACATGATGTTCATGCAATTAGACATCCTTTAACCACCTCTTGGTACCCCCTTTCTTACAAGTCAATTTTGGGCCACATTTTGGCACTAATCAATCATGTAAGTAACTTCTCACCATATTAGAGTCACTTTGCACCTTATAAGGGTCACTTGCCATCATATATTGGAACAATTAACATGTTAACATCATGTACATGCAATTAGAAATCCTTTTACAACCTCTTAGTGCCACATTCATACAAGTCAATTTTGGTCGACATTTTCGTTCTAAATAACCATGTATGTCACTTTTCACCATGTTAGAGTCATTTTGCACCCTATATGAGTCACTTTCTACAATCTATATGTATAATTAACATGTTAACATCACATACATCCAATTTGACATTCTTTTACCACCTATTAGTTCCACTTTCATACAGGTCAATTTTGTTCCATATTTTGTTTCTAATCAACCATGTAAGTCACTTTTCACCATATTAGAGTCACTTTGCATTCTAAAAGAGTCACTTTCCACCATATATACAACAATTAACATGTTAACATCGTATACATCCAATTTCAGATCCTTTTACCGCCTATTAATGCCACTTTCATACAAGTTAATTTTGTACCACATTTTCGCTCTAATCAACCATGTAAGTCACTTTTCACCATATTAGAGTCACTTTGCACCATATAAGAGTCACTTGCCACCATATATTGATACAAGTAACATGTTAACATCGTGTACATGCAATTAGACATCCTTTAACCACCTCTTGGTACCCCCTTTCTTTCAAGTCAATTTTGGGCCACATTTTGGCACTAATCAATAATGTAATTGACTTCTCACCATATTAGAGTCACTTTGCACCTTATAAGGGTCACTTGTCATCAAATATTGGAACAATTAACATGTTAACTTCATGTACATGCAATTAGAAATCCTTTTACAACCTCTTAGTGCCACATTCATACAAGTCAATTTTGGTCGACATTTTCGTTCTAAATAACCATGTATGTCACTTTTCACCATGTTAGAGTCATTTTGCACCCTATATGAGTCACTTTCCACAATCTATATGTATAATTAACATGTTAACATCACATACATCCAATTTGACTTCCTTTTACCACCTATTAGTTCCACTTTCATACAGGTCAATTTTGTTCCACATTTTGGTTCTAATCAACCATGTAAGTCACTTTTCACCATATTAGAGTCACTTTGCATTCTATAAGAGTCACTTTCCACCATATATACAACAATTAACATTTTAACATCATATACATCCAATTTCAGATCCTTTTACCGCCTATTAATGCCACTTTCATACAAGTTAATTTTGTACCACATTTTGGCTCTAATCAACCATGTAAGTCACTTTTCACCATATTAGAGTCACTTTGCACCATATAAGAGTCACTTGCCACCATATATTGATACAAGTAACATGTTAACATCGTGTACATGCAATTAGACATCCTTTAACCACCTCTTGGTACCCCCTTTCTTACAAGTCAATTTTGGGCCACATTTTGGCACTAATCAATCATGTAAGTAACTTCTCACCATATTAGAGTCACTTTGCACCTTATAAGGGTCACTTGCCATCATATATTGGAACAATTAACATGTTAACATCATGTACATGCAATTAGAAATCCTTTTACAACCTCTTAGTGCCACATTCATACAAGTCAATTTTGGTCGACATTTTTGTTCTAAATAACCATGTATGTCACTTTTCACCATGTTAGAGTCATTTTGCACCCTATATGATTCACTTTCCACAATCTATGTATAATTAACATGTTAACATCACATACATCCAATTTGACTTCCTTTTACCACCTATTAGTTCCACTTTCATACAGGTCAATTTTGTTCCACATTTTGGTTCTAATCAACCATGTAAGTCACTTTTCACCATATTAGAGTCACTTTGCATTCTATAAGAGTCACTTTCCACCATATATACAACAATTAACATGTTAACATCATATACATCCAATTTGACATCCTTTTACCACTTATTAATGTCACTTTCATAAAAGTTAATTTTATTCCACATTTTGGCTCTAATCAACCATATAAGTCACTTTTCACCATATTAGAGTCATTTTGTACCCTATAAGAGTCACTTTCCCCATATATTAATAAAATTAACATGTTAACATCATGTACATGCAATTAGATGTCCTTTAACCACCTCTTGGTACCCCCTTTCCTACAAGTCAATTTTGGGCCACATTTTGGCACTAATCAATCATGTAAGTGATTTCTCACCATATTATAGTCAATTTGCACCTTATAAGAGTCACTTGCCATCATATATTGGTACAATTAACATGTTAACATCATGTACATGCAATTAGAAATCCTTTTACAACCTCTTAGTGCCACATTCATACAAGTCAATTTTGGTCCACATTTTAGTTCTAATTAACCATGTAGGTCACTTTTCACCATGTTAGAGTCATTTTGCACCCTATATGAGTCACTTTCCACAATCTATATGTATAATTAACATGTTAACATCATATACATCCAATTTGACATCCTTTTACCACCTATTAGTTCCACTTTCATACAGGTGAATTTTGTTCCACATTTTGGTTCTAATCAATCATGTAAGTCACTTTTCACCATGTTAGAGTCATTTTGCACCCTATATTGGTCACTTTCTACAATCTATATGTATAATTAACATGTTAACATCATATACATCCAATTTGACATCCATTTACCACCTATTAGTTCTAATTTCATAAAGAAGAATTTTGTTCCACATTTTGGTTCTAGTCAACCATGTAAGTCACTTTTCACCATTTTAGAGTCACTTTGCACCCTATAAGAGTCACTTTCCACCATATATACAACAATTAACATGGTAACATCATATACATCCAATTTCACATCCTTTTACCGCCTATTAATGCCACTTTCATACAAGTTACTTTTGTACCACATTTTGGCTCTAATCAACCATGTAAGTCACTTTTCACCATATTAGAGTCACTTTGCACCATATAAGAGTCACTTGCCACTATATATTGATACAATTAACATGTTAACATCATGTACATGCAATTAGACATCCTTTAACCACCTCTTGGTACCCACTTTCTTACAAGTCAATTTTGGGCCACATTATGGCACTAATCAATCATGTAAGTGACTTCTCACCATATTAGGGTCACTTTGCACCTTATAAGAGTCACCTGCCATCATATATTGGAACAATTAACATGTTAACATCATGTACATGCAATTAGAAATCCTTTTACTACCTCTTAGTGCCACATTCATACAAGTCAATTTTGGTCCACATTTTCGTTCTAATTAACCATGTATGTCACTTTTCACCATGTTAGACTCATTTTGCACCCTATATGAGTCACTTTCCACAATCTATATGTATAATTAACATGTTAACATCACATACATCCAATTTGACATTCTTTTACCACCTATTAGTTCCACTTTCATACAGGTCAATTTTGTTCCACATTTTGGTTCTAATCAACCATGTAAGTCACTTTTCACCATATTAGAGTCACTTTGCATTCTATAAGAGTCACTTTCCACCATATATACAACAATTAACATGTTAACATCGTATACATCCAATTTCAGATCCTTTTACCGCCTATTAATGCCACTTTCATACAAGTTAATTTTGTACCACATTTTGGCTCTAATCAACCATGTAAGTCACTTTTCACCATATTAGAGTCACTTTGCACCATATAAGAGTCACTTGCCACCATATATTGATACAAGTAACATGTTAACATCGTGTACATGCAATTAGACATCCTTTAACCACCTCTTGGTACCCCCTTTCTTTCAAGTCAATTTTGGGCCACATTTTGGCACTAATCAATAATGTAATTGTCTTCTCACCATATTAGAGTCACTTTGCACCTTATAAGGGTCACTTGTCATCATATATTGGAACAATTAACATGTTAACATCATGTACATGCAATTAGAAATCCTTTTACAACCTCTTAGTGCCACATTCATACAAGTCAATTTTGGTCGACATTTTCGTTCTAAATAACCATGTATGTCACTTTTCACCATGTTAGAGTCATTTTGCACCCTATATGAGTCACTTTCCATAATCTATATGTATAATTAACATGTTAACATCACATACATCCAATTTGACTTCCTTTTACCACCTATTAGTTCCACTTTCATACAGGTCAATTTTGTTCCACATTTTGGTTCTAATCAACCATGTAAGTCACTTTTCACCATATTAGAGTCACTTTGCATTCTATAAGAGTCACTTTCCACCATATATACAACAATTAACATTTTAACATCATATACATCCAATTTCAGATCCTTTTACCGCCTATTAATGCCACTTTCATACAAGTTAATTTTGTACCACATTTTGGCTCTAATCAACCATGTAAGTCACTTTTCACCATATTAGAGTCACTTTGCACCATATAAGAGTCACTTGCCACCATATATTGATACAAGTAACATGTTAACATCGTGTACATGCAATTAGACATCCTTTAACCACCTCTTGGTACCCCCTTTCTTACAAGTCAATTTTGGGCCACATTTTGGCACTAATCAATCATGTAAGTAACTTCTCACCATATTAGAGTCACTTTGCACCTTATAAGGGTCACTTGCCATCATATATTGGAACAATTAACATGTTAACATCATGTACATGCAATTAGAAATCCTTTTACAACCTCTTAGTGCCACATTCATACAAGTCAATTTTGGTCGACATTTTTGTTCTAAATAACCATGTATGTCACTTTTCACCATGTTAGAGTCATTTTGCACCCTATATGATTCACTTTCCACAATCTATGTATAATTAACATGTTAACATCACATACATCCAATTTGACTTCCTTTTACCACCTATTAGTTCCACTTTCATACAGGTCAATTTTGTTCCACATTTTGGTTCTAATCAACCATGTAAGTCACTTTTCACCATATTAGAGTCACTTTGCATTCTATAAGAGTCACTTTCCACCATATATACAACAATTAACATGTTAAAATCATATACATCCAATTTGACATCCTTTTACCACTTATTAATGTCACTTTCATACAAGTTAATTTTATTCCACATTTTGGCTCTAATCAACCATATAAGTCACTTTTCACCATATTAGAGTCATTTTGTACCCTATAAGAGTCACTTTCCCCATATATTGATAAAATTAACATGTTAACATCATGTACATGCAATTAGACGTCCTTTAACCACCTCTTGGTACCCCCTTTCCTACAAGTCAATTTTGGGCCACATTTTGGCACTAATCAATCATGTAAGTGATTTCTCACCATATTATAGTCAATTTGCACCTTATAAGAGTCACTTGCCATCATATATTGGTACAATTAACATGTTAACATCATGTACATGCAATTAGAAATCCTTTTACAACCTCTTAGTGCCACATTCATACAAGTCAATTTTGGTCCACATTTTAGTTCTAATTAACCATGTAGGTCACTTTTCACCATGTTAGAGTCATTTTGCACCCTATATGAGTCACTTTCCACAATCTATATGTATAATTAACATGTTAACATCATATACATCCAATTTGACATCCTTTTACCACCTATTAGTTCCACTTTCATACAGGTGAATTTTGTTCCACATTTTGGTTCTAATCAACCATGTAAGTCACTTTTCACCATGTTAGAGTCATTTTGCACCCTATATTGGTCACTTTCTACAATCTATATGTATAATTAACATGTTAACATCATATACATCCAATTTGACATCCATTTACCACCTATTAGTTCTAATTTCATAAAGAAGAATTTTGTTCCACATTTTGGTTCTAGTCAACCATGTAAGTCACTTTTCACCATTTTAGAGTCACTTTGCACCCTATAAGAGTCACTTTCCACCATATATACAACAATTAACATGGTAACATCATATACATCCAATTTGACATCCTTTTACCACCTATTAGTTCTAATTTCATAAAGAAGAATTTTGTTCCACATTTTGGTTCTAATCAACCATGTAAGTCACTTTTCACCATTTTAGAGTCACTTTGCACCCTATAAGAGTCACTTTCCACCATATATACAACAATTAACATGGTAACATCATATACATCCAATTTCACATCCTTTTACCGCCTATTAATGCCACTTTCATACAAGTTACTTTTGTACCACATTTTGGCTCTAATCAACCATGTAAGACACTGTTCACCATATTAGAGTAACTTTGCACCATATAAGAGTCACTTGCCACTATATATTGATACAATTAACATGTTAACATCATGTACATGCAATTAGACATCCTTTAACCACCTCTTGGTACCCCCTTTCTTACAAGTCAATTTTGGGCCACATTATGGCACTAATCAATCATGTAAGTGACTTCTCACCATACTAGGGTCACTTTGCACCTTATAAGAGTCACCTGCCATCATATATTGGAACAATTAACATGTTAACATCATGTACATGCAATTAGAAATCCTTTTACTACCTCTTAGTGCCACATTCATACAAGTCAATTTTGGTCCACATTTTCGTTCTAATTAACCATGTATGTCACTTTTCACCATGTTAGACTCATTTTGCAACCTATATGAGTCACTTTCCACAATCTATATGTATAATTAACATGTTAACATCACATACATCCAATTTGACATTCTTTTACCACCTATTAGTTCCACTTTCATACAGGTCAATTTTGTTCCACATTTTGGTTCTAATCAACCATGTAAGTCACTTTTCACCATATTAGAGTCACTTTGCATTCTATAAGAGTCACTTTCCACCATATATACAACAATTAACATGTTAACATCGTATACATCCAATTTCAGATCCTTTTACCGCCTATTAATGCCACTTTCATACAAGTTAATTTTGTACCACATTTTGGCTCTAATCAACCATGTAAGTCACTTTTCACCATATTAGAGTCACTTTGCACCATATAAGAGTCACTTGCCACTATATATTGATACAATTAACATGTTAACATCATGTACATGCAATTAGACATCCTTTAACCACCTCTTGGTACCCCCTTTCTTACAAGTCAATTTTGGGCCACATTATGGCACTAATCAATCATGTAAGTGACTTCTCACCATATTAGGGTCACTTTGCACCTTATAAGAGTCACCTGCCATCATATATTGGAACAATTAACATGTTAACATCATGTACATGTAATTAGAAATCCTTTTACTACCTCTTAGTGCCACATTCATACAAGTCAATTTTGGTCCATATTTTCGTTCTAATTAACCATGTATGTCACTTTTCACCATGTTAGACTCATTTTGCGCCCTATATGAGTCACTTTCCACAATCTATATGTATAATTAACATGTTAACATCACATACATCCAATTTGACATTCTTTTACCACCTATTAGTTCCACTTTCATACAGGTCAATTTTGTTCCATATTTTGTTTCTAATCAACCATGTAAGTCACTTTTCACCATATTAGAGTCACTTTGCATTCTATAAGAGTAACTTTGCACCATATATACAACAATTAACATGTTAACATCGTATACATCCAATTTCAGATCCTTTTACCGCCTATTAATGCCACTTTCATATAAGTTAATTTTGTACCACATTTTGGCTCTAATCAACCATGTAAGTCACTTTTCACCATATTAGAGTCACTTTGCACCATATAAGAGTCACTTGCCACCATATATTGATACAAGTAACATGTTAACATCGTGTACATGCAATTAGACATCCTTTAACCACCTCTTGGTACCCCCTTTCTTTCAAGTCAATTTTGGGCCACATTTTGGCACTAATCAATAATGTAATTGACTTCTCACCATATTAGAGTCACTTTGCACCTTATAAGGGTCACTTGTCATCATATATTGGAACAATTAACATGTTAACATCATGTACATGCAATTAGAAATCCTTTTACAACTTCTTAGTGCCACATTCATACAAGTCAATTTTGGTCGACATTTTCGTTCTAAATAACCATGTATGTCACTTTTCACCATGTTAGAGTCATTTTGCACCCTATATGAGTCACTTTCCACAATCTATATGTATAATTAACATGTTAACATCACATAAATCCAATTTGACTTCCTTTTACCACCTATTAGTTCCACTTTCATACAGGTCAATTTTGTTCCACATTTTGGTTCTAATCAACCATGTAAGTCACTTTTCACCATATTAGAGTCACTTTGCATTCTATAAGAGTCACTTTCCACCATATATACAACAATTAACATTTTAACATCATATACATCCAATTTCAGATCCTTTTCCCGCCTATTAATGCCACTTTCATACAAGTTAATTTTGTACCACATTTTGGCTCTAATCAACCATGTAAGTCACTTTTCACCATATTAGAGTCACTTTGCACCATATAAGAGTCACTTGCCACCATATATTGATACAAGTAACATGATGTTCATGCAATTAGACATCCTTTAACCACCTCTTGGTACCCCCTTTCTTACAAGTCAATTTTGGGCCACATTTTGGCACTAATCAATCATGTAAGTAACTTCTCACCATATTAGAGTCACTTTGCACCTTATAAGGGTCACTTGCCATCATATATTGGAACAATTAACATGTTAACATGATGTACATGCAATTAGAAATCCTTTTACAACCTCTTAGTGCCACATTCATACAAGTCAATTTTGGTCGACATTTTCGTTCTAAATAACCATGTATGTCACTTTTCACCATGTTAGAGTCATTTTGCACCCTATATGAGTCACTTTCTACAATCTATATGTATAATTAACATGTTAACATCACATACATCCAATTTGACATTCTTTTACCACCTATTAGTTCCACTTTCATACAGGTCAATTTTGTTCCATATTTTGTTTCTAATCAACCATGTAAGTCACTTTTCACCATATTAGAGTCACTTTGCATTCTAAAAGAGTCACTTTCCACCATATATACAACAATTAACATGTTAACATCGTATACATCCAATTTCAGATCCTTTTACCGCCTATTAATGCCACTTTCATACAAGTTAATTTTGTACCAGATTTTGGCTCTAATCAACCATGTAAGTCACTTTTCACCATATTAGAGTCACTTTGCACCATATAAGAGTCACTTGCCACCATATATTGATACAAGTAACATGTTAACATCGTGTACATGCAATTAGACATCCTTTAATCACCTCTTGGTACCCCCTTTCTTTCAAGTCAATTTTGGGCCACATTTTGGCACTAATCAATAATGTAATTGACTTCTCACCATATTAGAGTCACTTTGCACCTTATAAGGGTCACTTGTCATCAAATATTGGAACAATTAACATGTTAACTTCATGTACATGCAATTAGAAATCCTTTTACAACCTCTTAGTGCCACATTCATACAAGTCAATTTTGGTCGACATTTTCGTTCTAAATAACCATGTATGTCACTTTTCACCATGTTAGAGTCATTTTGCACCCTATATGAGTCACTTTCCACAATCTATATGTATAATTAACATGTTAACATCACATACATCCAATTTGACTTCCTTTTACCACCTATTAGTTCCACTTTCATACAGGTCAATTTTGTTCCACATTTTGGTTCTAATCAACCATGTAAGTCACTTTTCACCATATTAGAGTCACTTTGCATTCTATAAGAGTCACTTTCCACCATATATACAACAATTAACATTTTAACATCATATACATCCAATTTCAGATCTTTTTACCGCCTATTAATGCCACTTTCATACAAGTTAATTTTGTACCACATTTTGGCTCTAATCAACCATGTAAGTCACTTTTCACCATATTAGAGTCACTTTGCACCATATAAGAGTCACTTGCCACCATATATTGATACAAGTAACATGTTAACATCTTGTACATGCAATTAGACATCCTTTAACCACCTCTTGGTACCCCCTCTCTTACAAGTCAATTTTGGGCCACATTTTGGCACTAATCAATCATGTAAGTAACTTCTCACCATATTAGAGTCACTTTGCACCTTATAAGGGTCACTTGCCATCATATATTGGAACAATTAACATGTTAACATCATGTACATGCAATTAGAAATCCTTTTACAACCTCTTAGTGCCACATTCATACAAGTCAATTTTGGTCGACATTTTTGTTCTAAATAACCATGTATGTCACTTTTCACCATGTTAGAGTCATTTTGCACCCTATATGATTCACTTTCCACAATCTATGTATAATTAACATGTTAACATCACATACATCCAATTTGACTTCCTTTTACCACCTATTAGTTCCACTTTCATACAGGTCAATTTTGTTCCACATTTTGGTTCTAATCAACCATGTAAGTCACTTTTCACCATATTAGAGTCACTTTGCATTCTATAAGAGTCACTTTCCACCATATATACAACAATTAACATGTTAAAATCATATACATCCAATTTGACATCCTTTTACCACTTATTAATGTCACTTTCATACAAGTTAATTTATTCCACATTTTGGCTCTAATCAACCATATAAGTCACTTTTCACCATATTAGAGTCATTTTGTACCCTATAAGAGTCACTTTCCCCATATATTGATAAAATTAACATGTTAACATCATGTACATGCAATTAGACGTCCTTTAACCACCTCTTGGTACCCCCTTTCCTACAAGTCAATTTTGGGCCACATTTTGGCACTAATCAATCATGTAAGTGATTTCTCACCATATTATAGTCAATTTGCACCTTATAAGAGTCACTTGCCATCATATATTGGTACAATTAACATGTTAACATCATGTACATGCAATTAGAAATCCTTTTACAACCTCTTAGTGCCACATTCATACAAGTCAATTTTGGTCCACATTTTAGTTCTAATTAACCATGTAGGTCACTTTTCACCATGTTAGAGTCATTTTGCACCCTATATGAGTCACTTTCCACAATCTATATGTATAATTAACATGTTAACATCATATACATCCAATTTGACATCCTTTTACCACCTATTAGTTCCACTTTCATACAGGTGAATTTTGTTCCACATTTTGGTTCTAATCAACCATGTAAGTCACTTTTCACCATGTTAGAGTCATTTTGCACCCTATATTGGTCACTTTCTACAATCTATATGTATAATTAACATGTTAACATCATATACATCCAATTTGACATCCATTTACCACCTATTAGTTCTAATTTCATAAAGAAGAATTTTGTTCCACATTTTGGTTCTAGTCAACCATGTAAGTCACTTTTCACCATTTTAGAGTCACTTTGCACCCTATAAGAGTCACTTTCCACCATATATACAACAATTAACATGGTAACATCATATACATCCAATTTCACATCCTTTTACCGCCTATTAATGCCACTTTCATACAAGTTACTTTTGTACCACATTTTGGCTCTAATCAACCATGTAAGTCACTTTTCACCATATTAGAGTCACTTTGCACCATATAAGAGTCACTTGCCACTATATATTGATACAATTAACATGTTAACATCATGTACATGCAATTAGACATCTTTTAACCACCTCTTGGTACCCACTTTCTTACAAGTCAATTTTGGGCCACATTATGGCACTAATCAATCATGTAAGTGACTTCTCACCATATTAGGGTCACTTTGCACCTTATAAGAGTCACCTGCCATCATATATTGGAACAATTAACATGTTAACATCATGTACATACAATTAGAAATCCTTTTACTACCTCTTAGGGCCACATTCATACAAGTCAATTTTGGTCCACATTTTCGTTCTAATTAACCATGTATGTCACTTTTCACCATGTTAGACTCATTTTGCACCCTATATGAGTCACTTTCCACAATCTATATGTATAATTAACATGTTAACATCACATACATCCAATTTGACATTCTTTTACCACCTATTAATTCCACTTTCATACAGGTCAATTTTGTTCCACATTTTGGTTCTAATCAACCATGTAAGTCACTTTTCACCATATTATAGTCACTTTGCATTCTATAAGAGTCACTTTCCACCATATATACAACAATTAACATTTTAACATCATATACATCCAATTTCAGATCCTTTTACCGCCTATTAATGCCACTTTCATACAAGTTAATTTTGTACCACATTTTGGCTCTAATCAACCATGTAAGTCACTTTTCACCATATTAGAGTCACTTTGCACCATATAAGAGTCACTTGCCACCATATATTGATACAAGTAACATGTTAACATCGTGTACATGCAATTAGACATCCTTTAATCACCTCTTGGTACCCCCTTTCTTTCAAGTCAATTTTGGGCCACATTTTGGCACTAATCAATAATGTAATTGACTTCTCACCATATTAGAGTCACTTTGCACCTTATAAGGGTCACTTGTCATCAAATATTGGAACAATTAACATGTTAACTTCATGTACATGCAATTAGAAATCCTTTTACAACCTCTTAGTGCCACATTCATACAAGTCAATTTTGGTCGACATTTTCGTTCTAAATAACCATGTATGTCACTTTTCACCATGTTAGAGTCATTTTGCACCCTATATGAGTCACTTTCCACAATCTATATGTATAATTAACATGTTAACATCACATACATCCAATTTGACTTCCTTTTACCACCTATTAGTTCCACTTTCATACAGGTCAATTTTGTTCCACATTTTGGTTCTAATCAACCATGTAAGTCACTTTTCACCATATTAGAGTCACTTTGCATTCTATAAGAGTCACTTTCCACCATATATACAACAATTAACATTTTAACATCATATACATCCAATTTCAGATCCTTTTACCGCCTATTAATGCCACTTTCATACAAGTTAATTTTGTACCACATTTTGGCTCTAATCAACCATGTAAGTCACTTTTCACCATATTAGAGTCACTTTGCACCATATAAGAGTCACTTGCCACCATATATTGATACAAGTAACATGTTAACATCGTGTACATGCAATTAGACATCCTTTAACCACCTCTTGGTACCCCCTTTCTTACAAGTCAATTTTGGGCCACATTTTGGCACTAATCAATCATGTAAGTAACTTCTCACCATATTAGAGTCACTTTGCACCTTATAAGGGTCACTTGCCATCATATATTGGAACAATTAACATGTTAACATCATGTACATGCAATTAGAAATCCTTTTACAACCTCTTAGTGCCACATTCATACAAGTCAATTTTGGTCGACATTTTTGTTCTAAATAACCATGTATGTCACTTTTCACCATGTTAGAGTCATTTTGCACCCTATATGATTCACTTTCCACAATCTATGTATAATTAACATGTTAACATCACATACATCCAATTTGACTTCCTTTTACCACCTATTAGTTCCACTTTCATACAGGTCAATTTTGTTCCACATTTTGGTTCTAATCAACCATGTAAGTCACTTTTCACCATATTAGAGTCACTTTGCATTCTATAAGAGTCACTTTCCACCATATATACAACAATTAACATGTTAACATCATATACATCCAATTTGACATCCTTTTACCACTTATTAATGTCACTTTCATACAAGTTAATTTTATTCCACATTTTGGCTCTAATCAACCATATAAGTCACTTTTCACCATATTAGAGTCATTTTGTACCCTATAAGAGTCTCTTTCCCCATATATTGATAAAATTAACATGTTAACATCATGTACATGCAATTAGACGTCCTTTAACCACCTCTTGGTACCCCCTTTCCTACAAGTCAATTTTGGGCCACATTTTGGCACTAATCAATCATGTAAGTGATTTCTCACCATATTATAGTCAATTTGCACCTTATAAGAGTCACTTGCCATCATATATTGGTACAATTAACATGTTAACATCATGTACATGCAATTAGAAATCCTTTTACAACCGCTTAGTGCCACATTCATACAAGTCAATTTTGGTCCACATTTTAGTTCTAATTAACCATGTAAGTCACTTTTAACCATGTTAGAGTCATTTTGCACCCTATATGAGTCACTTTCCACAATCTATATGTATAGTTAACATTTTAACATCATATACATCCAATTTGACATCCTTTTACCACCTATTAGTTCCACTTTCATACAGGTGAATTTTGTTCCACATTTTGGTTCTAATCAACCATGTAAGTCACGTTTCACCATATTAGAGTCACTTTGCTCCCTATAAGAGTCACATTCCACCATATATACAACAATTAACATGTTAACATCATATACATCCAATTTCACATCCTTTTACCGCCTATTAATGCCACTTTCATACAAGTTAATTTTGTACCATATTTTGGCTCCAATCAACCATGTAAGTCACTTTTCACCATATTAGAGTCACTTTGCAACATATAAGAGTCACTTGCCACCATATATTGATACAATTAACATGTTAACATCATGTACATGCAATTAGACATCCTTTAACCACCTCTTGGTACCCCCTTTCTTACAAGTCAATTTTGGGCCACATTTTGGCACTAATCAATCATGTAAGTGACTTCTCACCATATTTGATGTGGATCTCTCCACAAATAAAGAAAGAAGAAGAAGAAAAGGGATAAGAGAAGAAGAGGATATTTCAAAAGAACACGATCAATCCAGAAACGTGAACTTTGAATCTCAAATTGCTTAGATCAATCCAGAAACTAAGTAATTCGAATCTAATCTTCAAAACAATCCAGTAATTGAAGTTTAGAAAAAAGAAAAACTACTCATAGTTTATCTCAAAACACAAGTTTTATATCATTCATTGTCTCCCTTAAAATTTTACATGAGAAGGGTATTTATAGGCTTAGACAATAACCCAAACCCAATAGGATTCCAAGAGAAATTCAATATCAGCTTGAATTAGCCAATATCTGAATCCTTCCAGGAAACAAATTTAAAAACCAAATCCGAATCAACATATTCATTCCTTGATCCTCATCATTCTCCTCTCCTTTGAAGAAAACTCGTCCTCGAGTTCTAAAGTATTTAAGAATAAGCACATAACGAGGTGATTTCTCGTAGAACTTGAAAGCCTTAAATTTCAATTCCATCAGCAATATCTTTGGAAGTAAACTCGAAAGAATAAGATAGTTTGATGAGATAGGTGAATTCAACAAGTTCTCTACCCCTAGAAAATCATTGTGTTCCACGATGATGATGTTGTTTTCCTTGTACACAACCTCTTTAGTTTGGAACATATCCTCGAGTACCTTTTTCTCTTCAACCATGTCACGACACACAAGTTTAAGAGATGTATCTATTTGATTTTCTTCAACAACCAAAAATTTATCATCAAGTGATTGTCTTTCTTCATGCTTCTCTACCATAGCTTCTTTTGTAACTGGTTCATCCTTTTCATCCAAACTTGATGTACTCGCCGCATGTAACACATGGTAATCAGCAACAAGATCCGCGACATTCTCCACACCGACAAAGTCTTCTTCTTTATTTTCTTCTGAAAGAGTAAACTCGTGAAGGGAAGACTTCAATTTCTCGTCTTGTTGAAAATATTCAAATTCCAAAGCAAGATTGCATACATCATTAAACGAGATATATGGACTTGATTTAACCTTTTGATAAATAGGCAAATTCAATCCACAAATAAATCTTCCAATTTTTATTGTTTCCGTCTCGTCCAAGTCACAAATAAGGCGTAATCTATAAAATTCAGAAGTATACTCAGAAACACTCATAGTACCTTGAGAGAGAGATGTCATCTTCATTATACATTCGAATTTATAATGCAAAGGAATATATTTTGCATGAAGTTTCTTCTTCAGAGATGTCCAAGTCATAATCTTTTCTCTTCCAGATCTAACTCTTTTTGTGTTTAGATTATCAAACCACAAACCTGCTTTCTTTGTAAGTTTAAGCGCTGCAATCTTGAATATTCTCATCTCAGTCCAACCTGTATAAGCAGAAATCTCGTCGACTTGTGTAATCCATTCAACAAAATCATCTACGCTACCCAAACCTGTAAAATAACCAAGATCTATACCAGGATCATAGACTTCATCACTATCTTTCACCTTAATTAAAATTTTATCCCATGCATCAAACCTCGATTCCGTTGAATTAACAAGCTTTTGAGTACGTTTATCAATCTCATCCAATTTTCCAAGTAATTTTCTGAGCAATGAGCCATAAGAAAAATCTGAAAAAAAAAATTTGGTGAATAGTGCCCGTGAACAGTGCCGATGAATAGTGCCCGTGAACAGTAACCCCGTGAACAGTGCCGATGAACAGTAATTTTGGGAACAGTACCGTGAACAGTACTCGTGAACAGTAATCGCGAATACTAATTTTTTTTTTTTTTTTTTTTGAAACCTAGATCTCCCAACAATTATGAAATTGGAGAAAAACCTTGGCTCTTGATACCAAATTGATGTGGATCTCTCCACAAATAAAGAAAGAAGAAGAAGAAAAGGGATAAGAGAAGAAGAGGATATTTCAAAAGAACACGATCAATCCAGAAACGTGAACTTTGAATCTCAAATTGCTTAGATCAATCCAGAAACTAAGTAATTCGAATCTAATCTTCAAAACAATCCAGTAATTGAAGTTTAGAAAAAAGAAAAACTACTCATAGTTTATCTCAAAACACAAGTTTTATATCATTCATTGTCTCCCTTAAAATTTTACATGAGAAGGGTATTTATAGGCTTAGACAATAACCCAAACCCAATAGGATTCCAAGAGAAATTCAATATCAGCTTGAATTAGCCAATATCTGAATCCTTCCAGGAAACAAATTTAAAAACCAAATTCGAATCAACATATTCATTCCTTGATCCTCATCAATATTAGAGTCACTTTGCACCTTATAAGGGTCACTTGCCATCATATATTGGAACAATTAACATGTTAACATCATGTACATGCAATTACAAATCCTTTTACAACCTCTTAGTGCCACATTCGTACAAGTCAATTTTGGTCTAAATTTTCGTTCTAATTAACCATGTATGTCACTTTTCACCATGTTAGAGTCATTTTGCACCCTATATGAGTCACTTTCCATAATCTATATGTATATTTAACATGTTAACATCACATACATCCAATTTGACTTTCTTTTACCACCTATTAGTTCGACTTTCATACAGGTCAATTTTGTTCCACATTTTGGTTCTAATCAACCATGTAAGTCACTTTTCACCATATTAGAGTCACTTTGCATTCTATAAGAGTCACTTTCCACCATATATACAACAATTAACATGTTAACATCATATACATCCAATTTGACATCCTTTTACCACCTATTAATGTCAATTTCATACAAGTTAGTTTTATTCCACATTTTGGCTCTAATCAACCATATAAGTCACTTTTCACCATATTAGAGTCACTTTGCACCATATAAGAGTCACTTGCCACCATATATTGATACAATTAACATGTTAACATTATGAACATGCAATTAGACATCCTTTAACCACCTCTTGGTACCCCCTTTCTTACAAGTCAGTTTTGGGCCACATTTTGGCACTAATCAATCATGTAAGTGACTTCTCACCATATTAGAGTCACTTTGCACCTTATAAGAGTCACTTGCCATCATATATTGGAACAATTAACATGTTAACATCATGTACATGCAATTAGAAATCCTTTTACAACCTCTTAGTGCCACATTCATACAAGTCAATTTTGGTCCACATTTTCGTTCTAATTAACCATGTATGTCACTTTTCACCATGTTAGAGTCATTTTGCACCCTATAAGAGTCACTTTCCACAATCTATATGTATATTTAACATTTTAACATCACATACATCCAATTTGACTTCCTTTTACCACCTATTAGTTCCACTTTCATACAGGTCAATTTTGTTCCACATTTTGGTTCTAATCAACCATGTAAGTCACTTTTCACCATATTAGAGTCACTTTGCATTCTATAAGAGTCACTTTCCACCATATATACAACAATTAACATGTTAACATCATATACATCCAATTTGACATCCTTTTACCACCTATTAATGTCACTTTCATACAAGTTAATTTTATTCCACATTTTGGCTGTAATCAACCATATAAGTCACTTTTCACCATACTACAGTCACTTTGTACCCTATAAGAGTCACTTTCCCCATATAATGATACAATTAACATGTTAACATCATGTACATGCAATTAGACGTCCTTTAACCACCTCTTGGTACCCCCTTTCCTACAAGTCAATTTTGGGCCACATTTTGACACTAATCAATCATGTAAGTGACTTCTCACCATATTATAGTCAATTTGCACCTTATAAGAGTCACTTGCCATCATATATTGGTACAATTAACATGTTAACATCATGTACATGCAATTAGAAATCCTTTTACAACCTCCTAGTTCCACATTCATACAAGTCAATTTTGGTCCACATTTTAGTTCTAATTAACCATGTAAGTCACTTTTCACCATGTTAGAGTCATTTTGCACCCTATATGAGTCACTTTCCACAATCTATATGTATAATTAACATGTTAACATCATATACAACCAATTTGACATCCTTTTACCACCTATTAGTTCTACTTTCATACATGTGAATTTTGTTCCATATTTTGGGTCTAATCAACCATGTAAGTCACTTTTCACCATATTCGAGTCAATTTGCACCCTATAAGAGCCACTTTCCACCATATATACAACAATTAACATGTTAACATCATATACATCCAATTTCACATCCTTTTACCGCCTATTAATACCACTTTCATACAAGTTAATTTTTTACCACATTTTGGCTCTAATCAACCATGTATGTCACTTTTCACAATATGAGAGTCACTTTGAACCCTATAAGAGTCACTTGCCACCATATATTGAAACAATTAACATGTTAACATCATGTACATGTAATTAGACATCCTTTAACCACCTCTTGGTACCCCCTTTCCAACAAGTCAATTTTGGGCCACATTTTGGCACTAATCAACCATGTAAGTGATTTCTCACCATATTATAGTCAATTTGCACCTTATAAGAGTCACTTGCCATCATATATTGGTACAATTAACATGTTAACATCATGTACATGCAATTAGAAATCCTTTTACAACCTCTTAGTGCCACATTCATACAAGTCAATTTTGGTCCACATTTTAGTTCTAATTAACCATGTAAGTCACTTTTCACCATGTTAGAGTCATTTTGCACCCTATATGAGTCACTTCCCACCATCTATATGTATAATTAATATGTTAACATCATATACATCCAATTTGATCTTTTACCAGATATTAGTTCCACTTTCATACAGGTGAATTTTGTTCCACATTTTGGTTCTAATCAACCATGTAAGTCACTTTTCACCATGTTAGAGTCATTTTGCATCCTATATGAGTCACTTTCCGCAATCAATATGTATAATTAACATGTTAACATCATATACATCCAATTTGACATTCTTTTACCACCTATTAGTTCCACTTTCATACAGGTGAATTTTGTTCCACATTTTAGTTATAATCAACCATGTAAGTCACTTTTCATCATATTAAAAGTCACTTTGCACCCTGTAAGAGTCACTTTCCACCATATATACAACAATTAACATGTTAACATCATATATATCCAATTTCACATCCTTTTACCGCCTATTAATGCCACTTTCATACAAGTTAATTTTGTACCACATTTTGGCTCTAATCAACCATGTAAATCACTTTTCACCATATTAGAGTCACTTTGCACCATATAACAGTCACTTGTCACCTTATATTGATACAATTAAAATGTTAACATCATGTACATGCAATTAGACGTCCTTTAACCACCTCTTGGTACCCCCTTTCCTACAAGTCAATTTTGGGCCACATTTTGGCACTAATCAATCATGTAAGTGACTTCTCACCATATTATAGTCAATTTGCACCTTATAAGAGTCACTTGCCATCATATATTGGTACAATTAACATGTTAACATCATGTACATGCAATTAGAAATCCTTTTACAACCGCTTAGTGCCACATTCATACAAGTCAATTTTGGTCCACATGTTAGTTCTAATTAACCATGTAAGTCACTTTTCACCATGTTAGAGTCATTTTGCACCCTATATGAGTCACTTTCCACAATCTATATGTATAGTTAACATTTTAACATCATATACATCCAATTTGACATCCTTTTACCACCTATTAGTTCCACTTTCATACAGGTGAATTTTGTTCCACATTTTGGTTCTAATCAACCATGTAAGTCACGTTTCACCATATTAGAGTCACTTTGCTCCCTATAAGAGTCATTTCCACCATATATACAACAATTAACATGTTAACATCATATACATCCAATTTCACATCTTTTTACCGCCTATTAATGCCACTTTCATACAAGTTAATTTTGTACCACATTTTGGCTCTAATCAACCATGTAAGTCACTTTTCACCATATGAGTCACTTTGCAACATATAAGAGTCACTTGCCACCATATATTGATACAATTAACATGTTAACATCATGTACATGCAATTAGACATCCTTTAACCACCTCTTGGTACCCCCTTTCTTACAAGTCAATTTTGGGCCACATTTTGGCACTAATCAATCATGTAAGTGACTTCTCACCATATTAGAGTCACTTTGCACCTTATAAGGGTCACTTGCCATCATATATTGGAACAATTAACATGTTAACATCATGTACATGCAATTACAAATCCTTTTACAACCTCTTAGTGCCACATTCATACAAGTCAATTTTGGTCTAAATTTTCGTTCTAATTAACCATGTATGTCACTTTTCACCATGTTAGAGTCATTTTGCACCCTATATGAGTCACTTTCCATAATCTATATGTATATTTAACATGTTAACATCACATACATCCAATTTGACTTTCTTTTACCACCTATTAGTTCGACTTTCATACAGGTCAATTTTGTTCCACATTTTGGTTCTAATCAACCATGTAAGTCACTTTTCACCATATTAGAGTCACTTTGCATTCTATAAGAGTCACTTTCCACCATATATACAACAATTAACATGTTAACATCATATACATCCAATTTGACATCCTTTTACCACCTATTAATGTCACTTTCATACAAGTTAGTTTTATTCCACATTTTGGCTCTAATCAACCATATAAGTCACTTTTCACCATATTAGAGTCACTTTGCACCATATAAGAGTCACTTGCCACCATATATTGATACAATTAACATGTTGACATCATGAACATGCAATTAGACATCCTTTAACCACCTCTTGGTACCCCCTTTCTTACAAGTCAATTTTGGGCCACATTTTGGCACTAATCAATCATGTAAGTGACTTCTCACCATATTATAGTCAATTTGCACCTTATAAGAGTCACTTGCCATCATATATTGGTACAATTAACATGTTAACATCATGTACATGCAATTAGAAATCCTTTTACAACCTCCTAGTTCCACATTCATACAAGTCAATTTTGGTCCACATTTTAGTTCTAATTAACCATGTAAGTCACTTTTCACCATGTTAGAGTCATTTTGCACCCTATATGAGTCACTTTCCACAATCTATATGTATAATTAACATGTTAACATCATATACAACCAATTTGACATCCTTTTACCACCTATTAGTTCTACTTTCATACATGTGAATTTTGTTCCATATTTTGGTTCTAATCAACCATGTAAGTCACTTTTCACCATATTAGAGTCACTTTGCACCCTATAAGAGCCACTTTCCACCATATATACAACAATTAACATGTTAACATCATATACATCCAATTTCACATCCTTTTACCGCCTATTAATACCACTTTCATACAAGTTAATTTTTTACCACATTTTGGCTCTAATCAACCATGTATGTCACTTTTCACAATATGAGAGTCACTTTGAACCCTATAAGAGTCACTTGCCACCATATAATGAAACAATTAACATGTTAACATCATGTACATGCAATTAGACATCCTTTAACCACCTCTTGGTACCCCCTTTCCTACAAGTCAATTTTGGGCCACATTTTGGCACTAATCAACCATGTAAGTGATTTTTCACCATATTATAGTCAATTTGCACCTTATAAGAGTCACTTGCCATCATATATTGGTACAATTAACATGTTAACATCATGTACATGCAATTAGAAATCCTTTTACAACCTCTTAGTGCCACATTCATACAAGTCAATTTTGGTCCACATTTTAGTTCTAATTAACCATGTAAGTCACTTTTCACCATGTTAGAGTCATTTTGCACCCTATATGAGTCACTTTCCACAATCTATATGTATAATTAATATGTTAACATCATATACATCCAATTTGATCTTTTACCAGATATTAGTTCCACTTTCATACAGGTGAATTTTGTTCCACATTTTGGTTCTAATCAACCATGTAAGTCACTTTTCACCATGTTATTGTCATTTTGCATCCTATATGAGTCACTTTCCGCAATCAATATGTATAATTAACATGTTAACATCATATACATCCAATTTGACATTCTTTTACCACCTATTAGTTCCACTTTCATACAGGTGAATTTTGTTCCACATTTTAGTTATAATCAACCATGTAAGTCACTTTTCATCATATTAAAAGTCACTTTGCACCCTGTAAGAGTCACTTTCCACCATATATAAAACAATTAACATGTTAACATCATATATATCCAATTTCACATCCTTTTACCGCCTATTAATGCCACTTTCATACAAGTTAATTTTGTACCACATTTTGGCTCTAATCAACCATGTAAATCACTTTTCACCATATTAGAGTCACTTTGCACCATATAAGAGTCACTTGTCACCTTATATTGATACAATTAAAATGTTAACATCATGTACATGCAATTAGACGACCTTTAACCACCTCTTGGTACCCCCTTTCCTACAAGTCAATTTTGGGCCACATTTTGGCACTAATCAATCATGTAAGTGACTTCTCACCATATTATAGTCAATTTGCACCTTATAAGAGTCACTTGCCATCATATATTGGTACAATTAACATGTTAACATCATGTACATGCAATTAGAAATCCTTTTACAACCGCTTAGTGCCACATTCATACAAGTCAATTTTGGTCCACATGTTAGTTCTAATTAACCATGTAAGTCACTTTTCACCATGTTAGAGTCATTTTGCACCCTATATGAGTCACTTTCCACAATCTATATGTATAGTTAACATTTTAACATCATATACATCCAATTTGACATCCTTTTACCACCTATTAGTTCCACTTTCATACAGGTGAATTTTTTTCCATATTTTGGTTCTAATCAACCATGTAAGTCACGTTTCACCATATTAGAGTCACTTTGCTCCCTATAAGAGTCATTTCCACCATATATACAACAATTAACATGTTAACATCATATACATCCAATTTCACATCCTTTTACCGCCTATTAATGCCAGTTTCATACAAGTTAATTTTGTACCACATTTTGGCTCTAATCAACCATGTAAGTCACTTTTCACCATATGAGTCACTTTGCAACATATAAGAGTCACTTGCCACCATATATTGATACAATTAACATGTTAACATCATGTACATGCAATTAGACATCCTTTAACCACCTCTTGGTACCCCCTTTCTTACAAGTCAATTTTGGGCCACATTTTGGCACTAATCAATCATGTAAGTGACTTCTCACCATATTAGAGTCACTTTGCACCTTATAAGGGTCACTTGCCATCATATATTGGAACAATTAACATGTTAACATCATGTACATGCAATTACAAATCCTTTTACAACCTCTTAGTGCCACATTCATACAAGTCAATTTTGGTCTAAATTTTCGTTCTAATTAACCATGTATGTCACTTTTCACCATGTTAGAGTCATTTTGCACCCTATATGAGTCACTTTCCATAATCTATATGTATATTTAACATGTTAACATCACATACATCCAATTTGACTTTCTTTTACCACCTATTAGTTCGACTTTCATACAGGTCAATTTTGTTCCACATTTTGGTTCTAATCAACCATGTAAGTCACTTTTCACCATATTAGAGTCACTTTGCATTCTATAAGAGTCACTTTCCACCATATATACAACAATTAACATGTTAACATCATATACATCCAATTTGACATCCTTTTACCACCTATTAATGTCACTTTCATACAAGTTAGTTTTATTCCACATTTTGGCTCTAATCAACCATATAAGTCACTTTTCACCATATTAGAGTCACTTTGCACCATATAAGAGTCACTTGCCACCATATATTGATACAATTAACATGTTGACATCATGAACATGCAATTAGACATCCTTTAACCACCTCTTGGTACCCCCTTTCTTACAAGTCAATTTTGGGCCACATTTTGGCACTAATCAATCATGTAAGTGACTTCTCACCATATTATAGTCAATTTGCACCTTATAAGAGTCACTTGCCATCATATATTGGTACAATTAACATGTTAACATCATGTACATGCAATTAGAAATCCTTTTACAACCTCCTAGTTCCACATTCATACAAGTCAATTTTGGTCCACATTTTAGTTCTAATTAACCATGTAAGTCACTTTTCACCATGTTAGAGTCATTTTGCACCCTATATGAGTCACTTTCCACAATCTATATGTATAATTAACATGTTAACATCATATACAACCAATTTGACATCCTTTTACCACCTATTAGTTCTACTTTCATACATGTGAATTTTGTTCCATATTTTGGTTCTAATCAACCATGTAAGTCACTTTTCACCATATTAGAGTCACTTTGCACCCTATAAGAGCCACTTTCCACCATATATACAACAATTAACATGTTAACATCATATACATCCAATTTCACATCCTTTTACCGCCTATTAATACCACTTTCATACAAGTTAATTTTTTACCACATTTTGGCTCTAATCAACCATGTATGTCACTTTTCACAATATGAGAGTCACTTTGAACCCTATAAGAGTCACTTGCCACCATATAATGAAACAATTAACATGTTAACATCATGTACATGCAATTAGACATCCTTTAACCACCTCTTGGTACCCCCTTTCCTACAAGTCAATTTTGGGCCACATTTTGGCACTAATCAACCATGTAAGTGATTTTTCACCATATTATAGTCAATTTGCACCTTATAAGAGTCACTTGCCATCATATATTGGTACAATTAACATGTTAACATCATGTACATGCAATTAGAAATCCTTTTACAACCTCTTAGTGCCACATTCATACAAGTCAATTTTGGTCCACATTTTAGTTCTAATTAACCATGTAAGTCACTTTTCACCATGTTAGAGTCATTTTGCACCCTATATGAGTCACTTTCCACAATCTATATGTATAATTAATATGTTAACATCATATACATCCAATTTGATCTTTTACCAGATATTAGTTCCACTTTCATACAGGTGAATTTTGTTCCACATTTTGGTTCTAATCAACCATGTAAGTCACTTTTCACCATGTTATTGTCATTTTGCATCCTATATGAGTCACTTTCCGCAATCAATATGTATAATTAACATGTTAACATCATATACATCCAATTTGACATTCTTTTACCACCTATTAGTTCCACTTTCATACAGGTGAATTTTGTTCCACATTTTAGTTATAATCAACCATGTAAGTCACTTTTCATCATATTAAAAGTCACTTTGCACCCTGTAAGAGTCACTTTCCACCATATATAAAACAATTAACATGTTAACATCATATATATCCAATTTCACATCCTTTTACCGCCTATTAATGCCACTTTCATACAAGTTAATTTTGTACCACATTTTGGCTCTAATCAACCATGTAAATCACTTTTCACCATATTAGAGTCACTTTGCACCATATAAGAGTCACTTGTCACCTTATATTGATACAATTAAAATGTTAACATCATGTACATGCAATTAGACGACCTTTAACCACCTCTTGGTACCCCCTTTCCTACAAGTCAATTTTGGGCCACATTTTGGCACTAATCAATCATGTAAGTGACTTCTCACCATATTATAGTCAATTTGCACCTTATAAGAGTCACTTGCCATCATATATTGGTACAATTAACATGTTAACATCATGTACATGCAATTAGAAATCCTTTTACAACCGCTTAGTGCCACATTCATACAAGTCAATTTTGGTCCACATGTTAGTTCTAATTAACCATGTAAGTCACTTTTCACCATGTTAGAGTCATTTTGCACCCTATATGAGTCACTTTCCACAATCTATATGTATAGTTAACATTTTAACATCATATACATCCAATTTGACATCCTTTTACCACCTATTAGTTCCACTTTCATACAGGTGAATTTTTTTCCATATTTTGGTTCTAATCAACCATGTAAGTCACGTTTCACCATATTAGAGTCACTTTGCTCCCTATAAGAGTCATTTCCACCATATATACAACAATTAACATGTTAACATCATATACATCCAATTTCACATCCTTTTACCGCCTATTAATGCCAGTTTCATACAAGTTAATTTTGTACCACATTTTGGCTCTAATCAACCATGTAAGTCACTTTTCACCATATGAGTCACTTTGCAACATATAAGAGTCACTTGCCACCATATATTGATACAATTAACATGTTAACATCATGTACATGCAATTAGACATCCTTTAACCACCTCTTGGTACCCCCTTTCTTACAAGTCAATTTTGGGCCACATTTTGGCACTAATCAATCATGTAAGTGACTTCTCACCATATTAGAGTCACTTTGCACCTTATAAGGGTCACTTGCCATCATATATTGGAACAATTAAAATGTTAACATCATGTACATGCAATTACAAATCCTTTTACAACCTAGTGCCACATTCATACAAGTCAATTTTGGTCTAAATTTTCGTTCTAATTAACCATGTATGTCACTTTTCACCATGTTAGAGTCATTTTGCACCCTATATGAGTCACTTTCCATAATCTATATGTATATTTAACATGTTAACATCACATACATCCAATTTGACTTTCTTTTACCACCTATTAGTTCGACTTTCATCCAGGTCAATTTTGTTCCACATTTTGGTTCTAATCAACCATGTAAGTCACTTTTCACCATATTAGAGTCACTTTGCATTCTATAAGAGTCACTTTCCACCATATATACAACAATTAACATGTTAACATCATATACATCCAATTTGACATCCTTTTACCACCTATTAATGTCACTTTCATACAAGTTAGTTTTATTCCACATTTTGGCTCTAATCAACCATATAAGTCACTTTTCACCATATTAGAGTCACTTTGCACCATATAAGAGTCACTTGCCACCATATATTGATACAATTAACATGTTGACATCATGAACATGCAATTAGACATCCTTTAACCACCTCTTGGTACCCCCTTTCTTACAAATCAATTTTGGGCCACATTTTGGCACTAATCAATCATGTAAGTGACTTCTCACCATATTAGAGTCACTTTGCACCTTATAAGAGTCACTTGCCATCATATATTGGAACAATTAACATGTTAACATCATGTACATGCAATTACAAATCCTTTTACAACCTCTCAGTGCCACATTCATACAAGTCAATTTTGGTCCACATTTTCGTTCTAATTAACCATGTCTGTCACTTTTCACCATGTTAGAGTCATTTTGCACCCTATAAAAGTCACTTTCCTCAATCTATATGTATAATTAACATGTTAACATCACATACATCCAATTTGACTTCCTTTTACCACCTATTAGTTCCACTTTCATACAGGTCAATTTTGTTCCACATTTTGGTTCTAATCAACCATGTAAGTCACTTTTCACCATATTAGAGTCACTTTGCATTCTATAAGAGTCACTTTCCACCATATATACAACAATTAACATGTTAACATCATATACATCCAATTTGACATCCTTTTACCACCTATTAATGTCACTTTCATACAAGTTAATTTTATTCCACATTTTGGCTGTAATCAACCATATAAGTCACTTTTCACCATACTAGAGTCACTTTGTACCCTATAAGAGTCACTTTCCCCATATAATGATACAATTAACATGTTAACATCATGTACATGCAATTAGACGTCCTTTAACCACCTCTTGGTACCCCCTTTCCTACAAGTCAATTTTGGGCCACATTTTGACACTAATCAATCATGTAAGTGACTTCTCACCATATTATAGTCAATTTGCACCTTATAAGAGTCACTTGCCATCATATATTGGTACAATTAACATGTTAACATCATGTACATGCAATTAGAAATCCTTTTACAACCTCCTAGTTCCAGATTCATACAAGTCAATTTTGGTCCACATTTTAGTTCTAATTAACCATGTAAGTCACTTTTCACCATGTTAGAGTCATTTTGCACCCTATATGAGTCACTTTACACAATCTATGTGTATAATTAACATGTTAACATCATATACAACCAATTTGACATCCTTTTACCACCTATTAGTTCTACTTTCATACATGTGAATTTTGTTCCATATTTTGGTTCTAATCAACCATGTAAGTCACTTTTCACCATATTAGAGTCACTTTGCACCCTATAAGAGCCACTTTCCACCATATATACAACAATTAACATGTTAACATCATATACATCCAATTTCACATCCTTTTACCGCCTACTAATACCACTTTCATACAAGTTAATTTTTTACCACATTTTGGCTCTAATCAACCATGTATGTCACTTTTCACAATATGAGAGTCACTTTGAACCCTATAAGAGTCACTTGCCACCATATATTGAAACAATTAACATGTTAACATCATGTACATGCAATTAGACATCCTTTAACCACCTCTTGGTACCCCCTTTCCTACAAGTCAATTTTGGGCCACATTTTGGCACTAATCAATCATGTAAGTGATTTCTCACCATATTATAGTCAATTTGCACCTTATAAGAGTCACTTACCATCATATATTGGTACAATTAACATGTTAACATCATGTACATGCAATTAGAAATCCTTTTACAACCTCTTAGTGCCACATTCATACAAGTCAATTTTGATCCACATTTTAGTTCTAATTAACCATGTAAGTCACTTTTCACCATGTTAGAGTCATTTTGCACCCTATATGAGTCACTTTCCACAATCTATATGTATAATTAATATGTTAACAACATATACATCCAATTTGATCTTTTACCACCTATTAGTTCCACTTTCATACAGGTGAATTTTGTTCCACATTTTGGTTCTAATCAACCATGTAAGTCACTTTTCACCATGTTAGAGTCATTTTGCATCCTATATGAGTCACTTTCCGCAATCAATATGTATAATTAACATGTTAACATCATATACATCCAATTTGACATTCTCTTACCACCTATTAGTTCCACTTTCATACAGGTGAATTTTGTTCCACATTTTAGTTATAATTAACCATGTAAGTCACTTTTCATCATATTAAAAGTCACTTTGCACCCTGTAAGAGTCACTTTCCACCATATATACAATAATTAACATGTTAACATCATATATATCCAATTTCACATCCTTTTACCGCCTATTAATGCCACTTTCATACAAGTTAATTTTGTACCACATTTTGGCTCTAATCAACCATGCAAATCACTTTTCACCATATTAGAGTCACTTTGCACCATATAAGAGTCACTTGTCACCATATATTGATACAATTAACATGTTAACATCATGTACATGCAATTAGACGTCCTTTAACCACCTCTTGGTACCCCCTTTCCTACAAGTCAATTTTGGGCCACATTTGGCACTAATCAATCATGTAAGTGACTTGACATTCTTTTATCACCTATTAGTTCCACTTTCATACTGGTCAATTTTGTTCCACATTTTGGTTCTAATCAACCATGCAAGTCACTTTTCACCATATTAGAGTCACTTTGCATTCTATAAGAGTCACTTTCCACCATATATACAACAATTAACATGTTAACATCATATACATCCAATTTGACATCCTTTTACCACCTATTAATGTCACTTTCATACAAGTTAATTTTATTCCACATTTTGGCTCTAAACAACCATATAAGTCACTTTTCAACATATTAGAGTCACTTTGTACCCTATAAGAGTCACTTTCCCCATATATTGATACAATTAACATGTTAACATCATGTACATGCAATTAGACATCCTTTAACCACCTCTTGGTACCCCCTTTCCTACAAGTCAATTTTGGGCCACATTTTGGCACTAATGAATCATGTAAGTGACTTCTCGCCATATTATAGTCAATTTGCACCTTATAAGAGTCACTTGCCATCATATATTGGTACAATTAACATGTTAACATCATGTACATGCAATTAGAAATCCTTTTACAACCTCTTAGTGCCACATTCATACAAGTCAATTTTGGTCCACATTTTAGTTCTGATTAACCATGTAAGTCACTTTTCACCATATTAGATTCATTTTGCACCCTATATGAGTCACTTTCCACAATCTATATGTATAATTAACATGTTTATTGATACAATTAACATGTTAACATCATGTACAATCAATTAGACATCCTTTAACCACCTCTTGGTACCCCCTTTCTTACAAATCAATTTTGGGCCACATTTTGGCACCAATCAATCATGTAAGTGACTTCTCACCATATTAGAGTCACTTTGCACCTTATAAGAGTCACTTGCCATCATATATTGGAACAATTAACATGTTAACATCATGTACATGCAATTAGAAATCCTTTTACAACCTCTTAGTGCCACATTCATACAAGTCAATTTTGGTCCACATTTTCGTTCTAATTAACCATGTCTGTCACTTTTCACCATGTTAGAGTCATTTTGCACCCTATAAGAGTCACTTTCCACAATCTATATGTATAATTAACATGTTAACATCACATACATCCAATTTGACTTCCTTTTACCACCTATTAGTTCCACTTTCATACAGGTCAATCTTGTTCCACATTTTGGTTCTAATCAACCATGTAAGTCACTTTTCACCATATTAGAGTCGCTTTGCATTCTATAAGAGTCACTTTCCACCATATATACAAAAATTAACATGTTAACATCATATACATCCAATTTGACATCCTTTTACTACCTATTAATGTCACTTTAATACAAGTTAATTTTATTCCACATTTTGGCTGTAATCAACCATATAAGTCACTTTTCACCATACTAGAGTCACTTTGTACCCTATAAAAGTCACTTTCCCCATATAATGATACAATTAACATGTTAACATCATGTACATGCAATTAGACGTCCTTTAACCACCTCTTGGTACCCCCTTTCCTACAAGTCAATTTTGGGCCACATTTTGACACTAATCAATCATGTAAGTGACTTCTCACCATATTATAGTCAATTTGCACCTTATAAGAGTCACTTGCCATCATATATTGGTACAATTAACATGTTAACATCATGTACATGCAATTAGAAATCCTTTTACAACCTCCTAGTTCCACATTCATACAAGTCAATTTTGGTCCACATTTTAGTTCTAATTAACCATGTAAGTCAATTTTCACCATGTTAGAGTCATTTTGCACCCTATATGAGTCACTTTCCACAATCTATGTGTATAATTAACATGTTAACATCATATACAACCAATTTGACATCCTTTTACCACCTATTAGTTCTACTTTCATGTGAATTTTGTTCCATATTTTGGTTCTAATCAACCATGTAAGTCACTTTTCACCATATTAGAGTCACTTTGCACCCTATAAGAGCCACTTTCCACCATATATACAACAATTAACATGTTAACATCATATACATCCAATTTTACATCCTTTTACCGCCTATTAATACCACTTTCATACAAGTTAATTTTTTACCACATTTTGGCTCTAATCAACCATGTATGTCACTTTTCATAATATGAGAGTCACTTTGAACCCTATAAGAGTCACTTGCCACCATATATTGAAACAATTAACATGTTAACATCATGTACATGCAATTAGACATCCTTTAACCACCTCTTGGTACCCCCTTTCCTACAAGTCAATTTTGGGCCACATTTTGGCACTGATCAATCATGTAAGTGACTTCTCGCCATATTATAGTCAATTTACACCTTATAAGAGTCACTTGCCATCATATATTGGTACAATTAACATGTTAACATCATGTACATGCAATTAGAAATCCTTTTACAACCTCTTAGTGCCACATTCATACAAGTCAATTTTGGTCCACATTTTAGTTCTAATTAACCATGTAAGTCACTTTTCAGCATGTTAGAGTCATTTTGCACCCTATATGAGTCACTTTCCACAATCTATATGTATAATTAACATGTTTATTGATACAATTAACATGTTAACATCATGTACATGCAATTAGACATCCTTTAACCACCTCTTGGTACCCCCTTTCTTACAAGTCAATTTTGGGCCACATTTTGGCACTAATCAATCATGTAAGTGACTTCTTACCATATTAGAGTCACTTTGCACCTTATAAGAGTCACTTGCCATCATATATTGGAACAATTAACATGTTAACATCATGTACATGCAATTAGAAATCCTTTTACAACCTCTTAGTGCCACATTCATACAAGTCAATTTTGGTCCACATTTTTGTTCTAATTAACCATGTATGTCACTTTTCACCATGTTAGAGTCATTTTGCACCCTATATGAGTCACTTTCCACAATCTATATGTATAATTAACATGTTAACATCACATACATCCAATTTGACTTCCTTTTACCACCTATTAGTTCCACTTTCATACAGGTCAATTTTGTTCCACATTTTGGTTCTAATCAACCAAGTCACTTTTCACCATGTTAGAGTCATTTTGCACCCTATATCAGTCACTTTCCACAATCTATATGTATAATTAACATGTTAACATCATATACATCCAATTTGACATCCTTTTACAACCTATTAGTTCCAATTTCATACAGGTGAATTTTGTTCCACATTTTGTTTCTAATCAACCATGTAAGTCACTTTTCACCATATTAGAGTCACTTTGTACCCTATAAGAGTCATTTTCCCCATATATTGATACAATTAAAATGTTAACATAATGTAGATGCAATTAGACATTCTTTAACCACCTCTTGGTACCCCCTTTCCTACAAGTCAATTTTGGGCCACATTTCGGCACTAATCAATCATGTAAGTGACTTCTCACCATATTAGAGTCACTTTGCACCATATAAGAGTCACTTGCTGATGTGGATCTCTCCACAAATAAAGAAAGAAGAAGAAGAAAAGGGATAAGAGAAGAAGAGGATATTTCAAAAGAACACGATCAATCCAGAAACGTGAACTTTGAATCTCAAATTGCTTAGATCAATCCAGAAACTAAGTAATTCGAATCTAATCTTCAAAACAATCCAGTAATTGAAGTTTAGAGAAAGAAAAACTACTCATAGTTTATCTCAAAACACAAGTTTTATATCATCCATTGTCTCTCTTAAAAGATTACATTAGAAGGGTATTTATAGGCTTAGACAATAACCCAAACCCAATAGGATTCCGAGAGAAATTCAATATCAGCTTGAATTAGCCAATATCTGAATCCTTCTAGGAAACAAATTTAAAAACCAAATCCGAATAGAAAAAAGACAAAAACCAAATCCAAATAGGAAAATAAAATCCTAAGTGCTTAAAACAAGAAAAACCCTTTCAAGTGAAAGGTAAAAACTTGCAAGCAAAATTTGAATTAATAATTATATAATAATCAGCTACTTGTCCAACTTCATGCATCGCTCCTTTATTCCTTGTTGTCCAAGTAAGCTGCATAACTCATGTTTGCATCCTCTCCAATTGAACATCACCACGAGCACACATAACCAAATCCAAATTAACATATTCATTCCTTGATCCTCATCATTCTCCTCTCCTTTGAAGAAAACTCGCCCTCGAGTTCTAAAGTATTTAAGAATAAGCACACAACGAGGTGATTTCTCGTAGAACTTGAAAGCTTTGAATTGCAATTCCATGACCAGTATCTTAGGAAGTAAACTAGAAAGAATAAGATAGTTTGTTGAGATAGGTGCATTCAACAAGTTCTCTACCCCTAGAAAATCAATGTGTTCCACGATGATGATGTTGTTTTCCTTATACACAACCTCTTTAGTTTGGAACATATCCTCGAGTACCTTTTTCTCTTCAACCATGTCACGACACACAAGTTTAAGAGATGTATCTATTTGATTTTCTTCAACAACCAAGAATTTATCATCAAGTACCTGTCTTTCTTCATGCTTCTCTATCATAGCTTCTTTTGTAACTGGTTCATCCTTTTCATCCAAACTTGATGTAGTCGCCACATGTAACACATGGTAATCAACAACAAGATCCGTGACATTCTCCATACTGACAAAGTCTTCTTCTTTGGTTTCTTCTGAAAGAGTAAACTCGTGAAGGGAAGACTTCAATTTCTCGTCTTGTTGAAAAGATTCAAATTCCAAAGCAAGATTGCATACATCATTAAACGAGATATATGGACTTGATTTAACCTTTCGATAAATAGGCAAATTCAATCCACGAATAAATCTTCCAATTTTAATTGTTTCCGTCTCCTCCAAGTCACAAATAAGGCGCAATCTATAAAATTCAGAAGTATACTCGGAAACACTCATAGTACCTTGAGAGAGAGATGTCATCTTCATTATACATTCGAATTTATAAATGCAAAGAAATATATTTTGCATGAAGTTTCTTCTTCAGAGATGTCTAAGTCATAATCTTTTCTTTTCCAGATATAACTCTTTTTGTGTTTAGATTATCAAACCACAAGCCTGCCTTCTTTGTAAGTTTAAGCGCTGCAATTTTGAATATTCTCATCTCAGTCCAACCTGTATAAGCAGAAATCTTGTCGACTTGTGTAACCCATTCAACAAAATCATCTATGTTACCTAAACCTGTAAAGTAACCAAGCTCTATACCAGGATCATAGACTTCATCACTATCTTTCACCTTAACTAAAATTTTATCCAATTCATCAAACCTCGATTCCGTTGAATTAGCAAGCTTTTGAGTACGTTTATCAATCTCATCCAATTTTCCAAATAATTTTCTGAGCAATTCATCCGTAGCCATAAAAAAATCTGATTTTTTTAATGAATAGTACCCGTGAACAGTAACCCCGTGAACAGTACCAATGAACAGTAATTTTGTGAACAGTGACCCCGTGAACAGTACTCGTAAACAGTACTTGTGAATAGTAATTTTTTTTTTTTTTTGAAACCTGGATCTCCCAACAATTAAGAAATTGGAGAAAAAACCTTGGCTCTGATACCAAATTGATGTGGATCTCTCCACAAATAAAGAAAGAAGAAGAAGAAAAGGGATAAGAGAAGAAGAGGATATTTCAAAAGAACACGATCAATCCAGAAACGTGAACTTTGAATCTCAAATTGCTTAGATCAATCCAGAAACTAAGTAATTCGAATCTAATCTTCAAAACAATCCAGTAATTGAAGTTTAGAGAAAGAAAAACTACTCATAGTTTATCTCAAAACACAAGTTTTATATCATCCATTGTCTCTCTTAAAAGATTACATTAGAAGGGTATTTATAGGCTTAGACAATAACCCAAACCCAATAGGATTCCGAGAGAAATTCAATATCAGCTTGAATTAGCCAATATCTGAATCCTTCTAGGAAACAAATTTAAAAACCAAATCCGAATAGAAAAAAGATAAAAACCAAATCCAAATATTAAAATAAAATCCTAAGTGCTTAAAACAAGAAAAACCCTTTCAAGTGAAAGGTAAAAACTTGCAAGCAAAATTCGAATTAATAATTATATAATAATCAGCTACTTGTCCAACTTCATGCATCGCTCCTTTATTCCTTGTTGTCCAAGTAAGCTGCATAACTCATGTTTGCATCCTCTCCAATTGAACATCACCACGAGCACACATAACCAAATCCAAATTAACATATTCATTCCTTGATCCTCATCATTCTCCTCTCCTTTGAATAAAACTCGCCCTCGAGTTCTAAAGTATTTAAGAATAAGCACACAACGAGGTGATTTCTCGTAGAACTTGAAAGCTTTGAATTGCAATTCCATGACCAGTATCTTAGGAAGTAAACTAGAAAGAATAAGATAGTTTGTTGAGATAGGTGCATTCAACAAGTTCTCTACCCCTAGAAAATCAATGTGTTCCACGATGATGATGTTGTTTTCCTTATACACAACCTCTTTAGTTTGGAACATATCCTCGAGTACCTTTTTCTCTTCAACCATGTCACGACACACAAGTTTAAGAGATGTATCTATTTGATTTTCTTCAACAACCAAGAATTTATCATCAAGTACCTGTCTTTCTTCATGCTTCTCTATCATAGCTTCTTTTGTAACTGGTTCATCCTTTTCATCCAAACTTGATGTAGTCGCCACATGTAACACATGGTAATCAACAACAAGATCCGTGACATTCTCCACACTGACAAAGTCTTCTTCTTTAGTTTCTTCTGAAAGAGTAAACTCGTGAAGGGAAGACTTCAATTTCTCGTCTTGTTGAAAAGATTCAAATTCCAAAGCAAGATTGCATACATCATTAAACGAGATATATGGACTTGATTTAACCTTTCGATAAATAGGCAAATTCAATCCACGAATAAATCTTCCAATTTTAATTGTTTCCGTCTCCTCCAAGTCACAAATAAGGCGCAATCTATAAAATTCAGAAGTATACTCGGAAACACTCATAGTACCTTGAGAGAGAGATGTCATCTTCATTATACATTCGAATTTATAATGCAAAGAAATATATTTTGCATGAAGTTTCTTCTTCAGAGATGTCTAAGTCATAATCTTTTCTTTTCCAGATATAACTCTTTTTGTGTTTAGATTATCAAACCACAAGCCTGCCTTCTTTGTAAGTTTAAGCGCTGCAATTTTGAATATTCTCATCTCAGTCCAACCTGTATAAGCAGAAATCTTGTCGACTTGTGTAACCCATTCAACAAAATCATCTATGTTACCTAAACCTGTAAAGTAACCAAGCTCTATACCAGGATCATAGACTTCATCACTATCTTTCACCTTAACTAAAATTTTATCCAATTCATCAAACCTCGATTCCGTTGAATTAGCAAGCTTTTGAGTACGTTTATCAATCTCATCCAATTTTCCAAATAATTTTCTGAGCAATTCATCTGTAGCCATAAAAAAAATCTGATTTTTTTTAATGAATAGTACCCGTGAACAGTAACCCCGTGAACAGTACCAATGAACAGTAATTTTGTGAACAGTGACCCCGGGAACAGTACTCGTAAACAGTACTCGTGAATAGTAATTTTTTTTTTTTGAAACCTGGATCTCCCAACAATTAAGAAATTGGAGAAAAAACCTTGGCTCTGATACCAAATTGATGTGGATCTCTCCACAAATAAAGAAAGAAGAAGAAGAAAAGGGATAAGAGAAGAAGAGGATATTTCAAAAGAACACGATCAATCCAGAAACGTGAACTTTGAATCTCAAATTGCTTAGATCAATCCAGAAACTAAGTAATTCGAATCTAATCTTCAAAACAATCCAGTAATTGAAGTTTAGAGAAAGAAAAACTACTCATAGTTTATCTCAAAACACAAGTTTTATATCATCCATTGTCTCTCTTAAAAGATTACATTAGAAGGGTATTTATAGGCTTAGACAATAACCCAAACCCAATAGGATTCCGAGAGAAATTCAATATCAGCTTGAATTAGCCAATATCTGAATCCTTCTAGGAAACAAATTTAAAAACCAAATCCGAATAAAAAAAGACAAAAACCAAATCCAAATAGGAAAATAAAATCCTAAGTGCTTAAAACAAGAAAAACCCTTTCAAGTGAAAGGTAAAAACTTGCAAGCAAAATTCGAATTAATAATTATATAATAATCAGCTACTTGTCCAACTTCATGCATCGCTCCTTTATTCCTTGTTGTCCAAGTAAGCTGCATAACTCATGTTTGCATCCTCTCCAATTGAACATCACCACGAGCACACATAACCAAATCCAAATTAACATATTCATTCCTTGATCCTCATCACTTGCCATCATATATTGGAACAATTAACATGTTAACATCATGTACATGCAATTAGAAATCCTTTTACAACCTCTTAGTGCCACATTCATACAAGTCAATTTTGGTCCACATTTTCGTTCTAATTAACCATGTATGTCACTTTTCACCATGTTAGAGTCATTTTGCACCCTATATGAGTCACTTTCCACAATCTATATGTATAATTAACATGTTAACATCACATACATCCAATTTGACTTCCTTTTACCACCTATTAGTTCCACTTTCATACAGGTCAATTTTGTTCCACATTTTGGTTCTAATCAACCATGTAAGTCACTTTTCACCATATTAGAGTCACTTTGCATTCTATAAGAGTCACTTTGCACCATATATACAACAATTAACATTTTAACATCATATACATCCAATTTGACATCCTTTTACCACCTATTAATGTCACTTTCATACAAGTTAATTTTATTCCACATTTTGGCTCTAATCAACCATATAAGTCACTTTTCACCATATTAGAGTCACTTTGTACCCTATAAGAGTCACTTTCCCCATATATTGATACAATTAACATGTTAACATAATGTACATGCAATTAGATATCCTTTAACCACATTTTGGTACCCCCTTATCTACAAGTCAATTTTGGGCCACATTTTGGCACTAATCAATCATGTACGTGACTTCTCACCATATTAGAGTCACTTTGCACCATATAAGAGTCACTTGCCATCATATATTGGAACAATTAACATGTTAACATCATGTACATGCAATTAGAAATCCTTTTACAACCTCTTAGTGCTACATTCATACAAGTCAATTTTGGTCCACATTTTGGTTCTAATTAACCATGTAAGTCACTTTTCACCATGTTAGAGTAATTTTGCACCCTATATGAGTCACTTTCCACAATCTATATGTATAATTAACATGTTAACATCACATACATCCAATTTGACATTCTTTTATCACCTATTAGTTCCACTTTCATACTGCTCAATTTTGTTCCACATTTTGGTTCTAATCAACCATGCAAGTCACTTTTCACCATATTAGAGTCACTTTGCATTCTATAAGAGTCACTTTCCACCATATATACAACAATTAACATGTTAACATCATATACATCCAATTTGACATCCTTTTACCACCTATTAATGTCACTTTCATACAAGTTAATTTTATTCCACATTTTGGCTCTAAACAACCATATAAGTCACTTTTCACCATATTAGAGTCACTTTGTACCCTATAAGAGTCACTTTCCCCATATATTGATACAATTAACATGTTAACATCATGTACATGCAATTAGACATCCTTTAACCACCTCTTGGTACCCCCTTTCCTAAAAGTAAATTTTGGGCCACATTTTGGCACTAATCAATCATGTAAGTGACTTCTCGCCATATTATAGTCAATTTGCACCTTATAAGAGTCACTTGCCATCATATATTGGTACAATTAACATGTTAACATCATGTACATGCAATTAGAAATCCTTTTACAACCTCTTAGTGCCACATTCATACAAGTCAATTTTGGTCCACATTTTAGTTCTAATTAACCATGTAAGTCACTTTTCACCATGTTAGAGTCATTTTGCACCCTATATGAGTCACTTTCCACAATCTATATGTATAATTAACATGTTAACATCATATACATACAATTTGACATCCTTTTACCACCTATTAGTTCCACTTTCATACAGGTGAGTTTTGTTCCACATTTTGGTTCTAATCAGCTATGTAAGTCACTTTTCACCATGTTAGAGTCATTTTGCACCCTATATGAGTCACTTTCCACAATCTATATGTATAATTAATATGTTAACATCATATACATCCAATTTGACATCCTTTTACCACCTATTAGTTCCACTTTCATACAGGTGAATTTTGTTCCACATTTTGGTTCTAATCAACCATGTAAGTCACTTTTCACCATATTAGAGTCACTTTGCGCCCTATAAGAGTCAGTTTCCACCATATATACAACAATTAACATGTTAACATCATATACCTCCAATTTCACATCCTTTTACCGCCTATTAATGCCACTTTCATACAAGTTAATTTTGTACCACATTTTGGCTCTAATGAACCATGTAAGTCACTTTTCACCATATTAGAGTCACTTTGCACCATATAAGAGTCACTTGCCACCATATATTGATACAATTAACATGTTGACATCATGTACATGCAATTAGACATCCTTTAACCACCGCTTGGTACCCCCTTTCCTACAAGTCAATTTTGGTCCACATTTAGGCACTAATCAATCATGTAAGTGACTTCTCGCCATATTATAGTCAATTTGCACCTTATAAGAGTCACTTGCCATCATATATTGGTACAATTAACATGTTAACATCATGTACATGCAATTAGAAATCCTTTTACAACCTCTTAGTGCCACATTCATACAAGTCAATTTTGGTCAACATTTTAGTTCTAATTAACCATGTAAGTCACTTTTCACCATGTTAGAGTCATTTTGCACCCTATATGCGTCACTTTCCACAATCTATATGTATAATTAACATGTTAACATCATATACATACAATTTGACATCCTTTTACCACCTATTAGTTCCACTTTCATACAGGTGAGTTTTGTTCCACATTTTGGTTCTAATCAACTATGTAAGTCACTTTTCACCATGTTAGAGTCATTTTGCACCCTATATGAGTCACTTTCCACAATCTATATGTATAATTAATATGTTAACATCATATACATCCAATTTTACATCCTTTTACCACCTATTAGTTCCACTTTCATACAGGTGAATTTTGTTCCACATTTTGGTTCTAATCAACCATGTAAGTCACTTTTCACCATATTAGAGTCACTTTGCACCCTATAAGAGTCACTTTCCACCATATATACAACAATTAACATGTTAACATCATATACATCCAATTTCACATCCTTTTACCGCCTATTAATGCCACTTTCATACAAGTTAATTTTGTACCACATTTTGGCTCTAATGAACCATGTAAGTCACTTTTCACCATATTAGAGTCACTTTGCACCATATAAGAGTCACTTGCCACCATATATTGATACAATTAACATGTTGACATCATGTACATGCAATTAGACATCCTTTAACCACCTCTTGGTACCCCCTTTCCTACAAGTCAATTTTGGGCCACATTTTGGCACTAATCAATCATGTAAGTGACTTCTCGCCATATTATAGTCAATTTGCACCTTATAAGAGTCACTTGCCATCATATATTGGTACAATTAACATGTTAACATCATGTACATGCAATTAGAAATCCTTTTACAACCTCTTAGTGCCACATTCATACAAGTCAATTTTGGTCCACATTTTAGTTCTAATTAACCATGTAAGTCACTATTCACCATGTTAGAGTCATTTTGCACCCTATATGAGTCACTTTCCACAATCTATATGTATAATTAACATGTTAACATCATATACATACAATTTGACATCCTTTTACCACCTATTAGTTCCACTTTCATACAGGTGAGTTTTGTTCCACATTTTGGTTCTAATCAACTATGTAAGTCACTTTTCACCATGTTAGAGTCATTTTGCACCCTATATGAGTCACTTTCCACAATCTATATGTATAATTAATATGTTAACATCATATACATCCAATTTGACATCCTTTTACCACCTATTAGTTCCACTTTCATACAGGAGAATTTTGTTCCACATTTTGGTTCTAATCAACCATGTAAGTCACTTTTCACCATATTAGAGTCACTTTGCACCCTATAAGAGTCACTTTCCACCATATATACAACAATTAACATGTTAACATCATATACATCCAATTTCACATCCTTTTACCGCCTATTAATGCCACTTTCATACAAGTTAATTTTGTACCACATTTTGGCTCTAATGAACCATGTAAGTCACTTTTCACCATATTAGAGTCACTTTGCACCATATAAGAGTCACTTGCCACCATATATTGATACAATTAACATGTTGACATCATGTACATGCAATTAGACATCCTTTAACCACCTCTTGGTACCCCCTTTCCTACAAGTCAATTTTGGGCCACATTTTGGCACTAATCAATCATGTAAGTGACTTCTCGCCATATTACAGTCAATTTGCACCTTATAAGAGTCACTTGCCATCATATATTGGTACAATTAACATGTTAACATCATGTACATGCAATTAGAAATCCTTTTACAACCTCTTATTGCCACATTCATACAAGTCAATTTTGGTCCACATTTTAGTTCTAATTAACCATGTAAGTCACTTTTCACCATGTTAGTGTCATTTTGCACCCTATATGAGTCACTTTCCACAATCTATACGTATAATTAACATGTTAACATCATATACATACAATTTGACATCCTTTTACCACCTATTAGTTCCACTTTCATACAGGTGAGTTTTGTTCCACATTTTGGTTCTAATCAACTATGTAAGTCACTTTTCACCATGTTAGAGTCATTTTGCACCCTATATGAGTCACTTTCCACAATCTATATGTATAATTAATATGTTAACATCATATACATCCAATTTGACATCCTTTTACCACCTATTAGTTCCACTTTCATACAGGTGAATTTTGTTCCACATTTTGGTTCTAATCAACCATGTAAGTCACTTTTCACCATATTAGAGTCACTTTGCACCCTATAAGAGTCACTTTCCACCATATATACAACAATTAACATGTTAACATCATATACATCCAATTTCACATCCTTTTAACCGCCTATTAATGCCACTTTCATACAAGTTAATTTTGTACCACATTTTGGCTCTAATGAACCATGTAAGTCACTTTTCACCATATTAGAGTCACTTTGCACCATATAAGAGTCACTTGCCACCATATATTGATACAATTAACATGTTGACATCATGTACATGCAATTAGACATCCTTTGACCACCTCTTGGTACCCCCTTTCTTACAAGTCAATTTTGGGCCACATTTTGGCACTAATCAATCATGTAAGTGACTTCTCACCATATTAGAGTCACTTTGCACCTTGTAAGAGTCACTTGCCATCATATATTGGAACAATTAACATGTTAACATCATGTACATGCAATTAGAAATCCTTTTACAACCTCTTAGTGCCACATTCATACAAGTCAATTTTGGTCCACATTTTCGTTCTAATTAACCATGTATGTCACTTTTCACCATGTTAGCGTCATTTTGCACCCTCTATGAGTCACTTTCCACAATCTATATGTATAATTAACATGTTAACATCACATACATCCAATTTGACTTCCTTTTACCACCTATTAGTTCCACTTTCATACAGGTCAATTTTGTTCCATATTTTGGTTCTAATCAACCATGTAAGTCACTTTTCACCATATTAGAGTCACTTTGCATTCTATAAGGGTCACTTTCCGCCATATATACAACAATTAACATGTTAACATCATATACATCCAATTTGACATCCTTTTAACCCCCTATTAATGTCACTTTCATACAAGTTAATTTTATTCCACATTTTGGCTCTAATCAACCATATAAGTCACTTTTATATTAGAGTCACTTTGTACCCTATAAGAGTCACTTTCCCCATATATTGATACAATTAACATGTTAACATCATGTACATGCAATTAGAAATCCTTTAACCACCTCTTGGTACCCCCTTTCCTACAAGTCAATTTTGGGCGACATTTTGGCACTAATCAATCATGTAAGTGACTTCTCACCATATTAGAGTCACTTTGCACCATATAAGAGTCACTTGCCATCATATATTGGAACAATTAACATGTTAACATCATGTACATGCAATTAGAAATCGTTTTACAACCTCTTAGTGCCACATTCATACAAGTCAATTTTGGTCCACATTTTGGTTCTAATTAACCATGTATGTCACTTTTCACCATGTCAGAGTCATTTTGCACCCTATATGAGTCACTTTCCACAATCTATATGTATAATTAACATGTTAACATCACATACATCCAATTTGACATTCTTTATCACCTATTAGTTCCACTTTCATACAGGTCAATTTTGTTCCACATTTTGGTTCTAATCAACCATGCAAGTCACTTTTCACCATATTAGAGTCACTTTGCATTCTATAAGAGTCACTTTCCACCATATATACAACAATTAACATGTTAACATCATATACATCCAATTTGACATCCTTTTACCACCTATTAATGTCACTTTCATGCAAGTTATTTTATTCCACATTTTGGCTCTAATCAACCATATAAGTCACTTTTCACCATATTAGAGTCACTTTGTACCCTATAAGAGTCACTTTCCCCATATATTGATACAATTAACATGTTAACATCATGTACATGCAATTAGACATCCTTTAACCACCTCTTGGTACCCCCTTTCCTACAAGTCAATTTTGGGCCACATTTTGGCACTAATCAATCATGTAAGTGACTTCTCACCATATTAGAGTCACTTTGCACCATATAAGAGTCACTTGCCATCATATATTGGAACAATTAACATGTTAACATCATGTACCTGCAATTACAAATCCTTTTACAACCTCTTAGTGCCACATTCATACAAGTCAATTTTGGTCCACATTTTGGTTCTGATTAACCATGTATGTCACTTTTCACCATGTCAGAGTCATTTTGCACCCTATATGAGTCACTTTCCACAATCTATATGTATAATTAATATGTTAACATCACATACATCCAATTTGACATTCTTTTATCACCTATTAGTTCCACTTTCATACTGGTCAATTTTGTTCCACATTTTGGTTCTAATCAACCATGCAAGTCACTTTTCACCATATTAGAGTCACTTTGCATTCTATAAGAGTCACTTTCCACCATATATACAACAATTAACATGTTAACATCATATACATCCAATTTGACATCCTTTTACCACCTATTAATGTCACTTTCATACAAGTTAATTTTATTCCACATTTTGGCTCTAATCAACCATATAAGTCACTTTTCACCATATTAGAGTCACTTTGTACCCTATAAGAGTCACTTTCCCCATATATTGATACAATTAACATGTTAACATCATGTACATGCAATTAAACATCCTTTAAGGTACCCCCCTTTCCTACAAGTCAATTTTGGGCCACATTTTGGCACTAATCAATCATGTAAGTGACTTCTCACCATATTAGAGTCACTTTGCACCATATAAGAGTCACTTGCCATCATATATTGGAACAATTAACATGTTAACATCATGTACATGCAATTAGAAATCCTTTTACAACCTCTTAGTGCCACATTCATACAAGTCAATTTTGGTCCACATTTTGGTTCTAATTAACCATGTATGTCACTTTTCACCATGTCAGAGTAATTTTGCACCCTATATGAGTCACTTTCCACAATCTATATGTATAATTAACATGTTAACATCACATACATCCAATTTGACATTCTTTTATCACCTATTAGTTCCACTTTCATACTGGTCAATTTTGTTCCACATTTTGGTTCTAATCAACCATGCAAGTCACTTTTCACCATATTAGAGTCACTTTGCATTCTATAAGACTCACTTTCCACCATATATACAACAATTAACATGTTAACATCGTATACATCCAATTTGACATCCTTTTACCACCTATTAATGTCACTTTCATACAAGTTACTTCTATTCCACATTTTGGCTCTAATCAACCATATAAGTCACTTTTCACCATATTAGAGTCACTTTGTACCCTATAAGAGTCACTTTCCCCATATATTGATACAATTAACATGTTAACATCATGTACATGCAATTAGACATCCTTTAACCACCTCGTGGTACCCCCTTTCCTACAAGTCAATTTTGGGCCACATTTTGGCACTAATCAATCATGTAAGTGACTTCTCGCCATATTACAGTCAATTTGCACCTTATAAGAGTCACTTGCCATCATATATTGGTACAATTAACATGTTAACATCATGTACATGCAATTAGAAATCCTTTACAACCTCTTAGTGCCACATTCATACAAGTCAATTTTAGTCCACATTTTAGTTCTAATTAACCATGTAAGTCACTTTTCACCATGTTAGAGTCATTTTGCACCCTATATGAGTCACTTTCCACAATCTATATGTATAATTAACATGTTAACATCATATACATCCAATTTGACATCCTTTTACCACCTATTAGTTCCACTTTCATATAGGTGAATTTTGTTCCACATTTTGGTTCTAATCAACCATGTAAGTCACTTTTCACCATATTAGAGTCACTTTGCACCCTATAAGAGCCACTTTCCACCATATATACAACAATTAACATGTTAACATCAAATACATCCAATTTCACATCCTTTTACCGCCTATTAATACCACTTTCATTCAAGTTAATTTTTTACCACATTTTGGCTATAATCAACCATGTATGTAGTATTAGAGTCATTGTGAACCTATAAGAGTCACTTGCCACCATATATTGATACAATTAACATGTTAACATCATGTACATGCAATTAGACATCCTTTAACCACCTCTTGGTACCCCCTTTCCTACAAGTAAATTTTGGGCCACATTTTGGCACTAATCATCATGTAAGTGATTTCTCACCATATTATAGTCAATTTGCACCTTATAAGAGTCACTTGCCATCATATATTGGTACAATTAACATGTTAACATCATGTACATGCAATTAGAAATCCTTTACAACCTCTTAGTGCCACATTCATACAAGTCAATTTTGGTCCAAATTTTCGTTCTAATTAACCATGTATGTAACTTTTCACCATGTTAGAGTCATTTTGCACCCTATATGAGTCACTTTCCACAATCTATATGTATAATTAACATGTTAACATCACATACATCCAATTTGACTTCCTTTTACCACCTATTACTTCCACTTTCATACAGGTCAATTTTGTTCCACATTTTGGTTTTAATCAACCATGTAAGTCACTTTTCACTATATTAGAGTCACTTTGCATTCTATAAGAGTCATTTTCCACCATATATACAACAATTAACATGTTAACATCATATACATCCAATTTGACATCCTTTTACCACCTATTAATGTCACTTTCATACAAGTTAATTTTATTCCACATTTTGTCTCTAATCAACCATATAAGTCAGTTTTCACCATATTAGAGTCACTTTGCACCCTATAAGAGTCACTTTCCACCATATATACAACAATTAACATGTTAACATCATATACATCCAATTTCACATCCTTTTACCGCCTATTAATGCCACTTTCATACAAGTTAATTTTGTACCACATTTTGGCTCTAATGAACCATGTAAGTTACTTTTCACCATATTAGAGTCACTTTGCACCATATAAGAGTCACTTGCCACCATATATTGATACAATTAACATGTTAACATCATGTACATGCAATTAGACATCCTTTAACCACCTCTTGGTACCCCCTTTCCTACAAGTCAATTTTGGGCCACATTTTGGCACTAATCAATCATGTAAGTGACTTCTCGCCATATTACAGTCAATTTGCACCTTATAAGAGTCACTTGCCATCATATATTGGTACAATTAACATGTTAACATCATGTACATGCAATTAGAAATCCTTTTACAACCTCTTAGTGCCACATTCATACAAGTCAATTTTGGTCCACATTTTAGTTCTAATTAACCATGTAAGTCACTTTTCACCATGTTAGAGTCATTTTGCACCCTATATGAGTCACTTTCCACAATCTATACGTATAATTAACATGTTAACATCATATACATACAATTTGACATCCTTTTACCACCTATTAGTTCCACTTTCATACAGGTGAGTTTTGTTCCACATTTTGGTTCTAATCAACTATGTAAGTCACTTTTCACCATGTTAGAGTCATTTTGCACCCTATATGAGTCACTTTCCACAATCTATATGTATAATTAATATGTTAACATCATATACATCCAATTTGACATCTTTTACCACCTATTAGTTCCACTTTCATACAGGTGAATTTTGTTCCACATTTTGGTTCTAATCAACCATGTAAGTCACTTTTCACCATATTAGAGTCACTTTGCACCCTATAAGAGTCACTTTCCACCATATATACAACAATTAACATGTTAACATCATATACATCCAATTTCACATCCTTTTACCGCCTATTAATGCCACTTTCATACAAGTTAATTTTGTACCACATTTTGGCTCTAATGAACCATGTAAGTCACTTTTCACCATATTAGAGTCACTTTGCACCATATAAGAGTCACTTGCCACCATATATTGATACAATTAACATGTTGACATCATGTACATGCAATTAGACATCCTTTAACCACCTCTTGGTACCCCCTTTCTTACAAGTCAATTTTGGGCCATATTTTGGCACTAATCAATCATGTAAGTGACTTCTCACCATATTAGAGTCACTTTGCACCTTGTAAGAGTCACTTGCCATCATATATTTGAACAATTAACATGTTAACATCATGTACATGCAATTAGAAATCCTTTTACAACCTCTTAGTGCCACATTCATACAAGTCAATTTTGGTCCACATTTTCGTTCTAATTAACCATGTATGTCACTTTTCACCATGTTAGAGTCATTTTGCACCCTCTATGAGTCACTTTCCACAATCTATATGTATAATTAACATGTTAACATCACATACATCCAATTTGACTTCCTTTTACCACCTATTAGTTCCACTTTCATACAGGTCAATTTTGTTCCATATTTTGGTTCTAATCAACCATGTAAGTCACTTTTCACCATATTAGAGTCACTTTGCATTCTATAAGAGTCACTTTCCGCCATATATACAACAATTAACATGTTAACATCATATACATCCAATTTGACATCCTTTTACCCCCTATTAATGTCACTTTCATACAAGTTAATTTTATTCCACATTTTGGCTCTAATCAACCATATAAGTCACTTTTATATTAGAGTCACTTTGTACCCTATAAGAGTCACTTTCCCCATATATTGATACAATTAACATGTTAACATCATGTACATGCAATTAGAAATCCTTTAACCACCTCTTGGTACCCCCTTTCCTACAAGTCAATTTTGGGCGACATTTTGGCACTAATCAATCATGTAAGTGACTTCTCACCATATTAGAGTCACTTTGCACCATATAAGAGTCACTTGCCATCATATGTTGGAACAATTAACATGTTAACATCATGTACATGCAATTAGAAATCGTTTTACAACCTCTTAGTGCCACATTCATACAAGTCAATTTTGGTCCACATTTTGGTTCTAATTAACCATGTATGTCACTTTTCACCATGTCAGAGTCATTTTGCACCCTATATGAGTCACTTTCCACAATCTATATGTATAATTAACATGTTAACATCACATACATCCAATTTGACATTCTTTTATCACCTATTAGTTCCACTTTCATACAGGTCAATTTTGTTCCACATTTTGGTTCTAATCAACCATGCAAGTCACTTTTCACCATATTAGAGTCACTTTGCATTCTATAAGAGTCACTTTCCACCATATATACAACAATTAACATGTTAACATCATATACATCCAATTTGACATCCTTTTACCACCTATTAATGTCACTTTCATACAAGTTAATTTTATTCCACATTTTGGCTCTAATCAACCATATAAGTCACTTTTCACCATATTAGAGTCACTTTGTACCCTATAAGAGTCACTTTCCCCATATATTCAATTAACATGTTAACATCATGTACATGCAATTAGACATCCTTTAACCACCTCTTGGTACCCCCTTTCCTACAAGTCAATTTTGGGCCACATTTTGGCACTAATCAATCATGTAAGTGACTTCTCCCATATTATAGTTTTGCACCTTATAAGAGTCACTTGCCATCATATATTGGTACAATTAACATGTTAACATCATGTACATGCAATTAGAAATCCTTTTACAACCTCTTAGTGCCACATTCATACAAGTCAATTTTGGTCCACATTTTAGTTCTAATTAACCATGTAAGTCACTTTTCACCATGTTAGAGTCATTTTGCACCCTATATGAGTCACTTTCCACAATCTATATGTATAACATTATTGATACAATTAACATGTTAACATCATGTACATGCAATTAGACATCCTTTAACCACCTCTTGGTACCCCCTTTCTACAAGTCAATTTTGGGCCACATTTTGGCACTAATCAATCATGTAAGTGACTTCTCACCATATTAGAGTCACTTTGCACCATATAAGAGTCACTTGCCATCATATATTGGAACAATTAACATGTTAACATCATGTACATGCAATTAGAATCCTTTTACAACCTCTTAGTGCCACATTCATACAAGTCAATTTTGATCCACATTTTCGTTCTAATTAACCATGTATGTCACTTTTCACCATGTTAGAGTCATTTTGCACCCTATATGAGTCACTTTCCACAATCTATTGTATAATTAACATGTTAACATCACATACATCCAATTTGACTTCCTTTTACCACCTATTAGTTCCACTTTCATACAGGTCAATTTTGTTCCACATTTTGGTTCTAATCAACCATGTAAGTCACTTTTCACCATATTAGAGTCACTTTGCATTCTATAAGAGTCACTTTCCACCATATATACAACAATTAACATGTTAACATCATATACATCCAATTTGACATCCTTTTACCACCTATTAAAGTCACTTTCATACAAGTTAATTTTATTCCACATTTTGGCTCTAATCAACCATATAAGTCACTTTTCACGATATTAGAGTCACTTTGTACCCTATAAGAGTCACTTTCCCCATATATTGATACAATTAACATGTTAACATAATGTACATGCAATTAGACATCCTTTAACCACCTTTTGGTACCCCCTTTCCTACAAGTCAATTTTGGGCCACATTTTGGCACTAATCAATCATGTAAGTGACTTCTCACCATATTAGAGTCACTTTGCACCATATAAGAGTCACTTGCCATCATATATTGGAACAATTAACATGTTAACATCATGTACATGCAATTAGAAATCCTTTTACAACCTCTTAGTGCTACATTCATACAAGTCAATTTTGGTCCACATTTTGGTTCTAATTAACCATGTAAGTCACTTTTCACCATGTTAGAGTCATTTTGCACCCTATATGAGTCACTTTCCACAATCTATATGTATAATTAACATGTTAACATCATATATACAATTTGACATCCTTTTACCACCTATTAGTTCCACTTTCATACAGGTGAGTTTTGTTCCACATTTTGGTTCTAATCAACTATGTAAGTCACTTTTCACCATGTTAGAGTCATTTTGCACCCTATATGAGTCACTTTCCACAATCTATATGTATAATTAATATGTTAACATCATATACATCCAATTTACATCCTTTTACCACCTATTAGTTCCACTTTCATACAGGTGAATTTTGTTCCACATTTTGGTTCTAATCAACCATGTAAGTCACTTTTCACCATATTAGAGTCACTTTGCACCCTATAAGATCACTTTCCACCATATATACAACAATTAACATGTTAACATCATATACATCCAATTTCACATCCTTTTACCGCCTATTAATGCCACTTTCATACAAGTTAATTTTGTACCACATTTTGGCTCTAATGAACCATGTAAGTCACTTTTCACCATATTAGAGTCACTTTGCACCATATAAGAGTCACTTGCCACCATATATTGATAGAATTAACATGTTGACATCATGTACATGCAATTAGACATCCTTTAACCACCTCTTGGTACCCCCTTTCCTACAAGTCAATTTGGGCCACATTTTGGCACTAATCAATCATGTAAGTGACTTCTCGCCATATTATAGTCAATTTGCACCTTATAAGAGTCACTTGCCATCATATATTGGTACAATTAACATGTTAACATCATGTACATGCAATTAGAAATCCTTTTACAACCTCTTAGTGCCACATTCATACAAGTCAATTTTGGTCCACATTTTAGTTCTAATTAACCATGTAAGTCACTTTTCACCATGTTAGAGTCATTTTGCACCCTATATGAGTCACTTTACACAATCTATATGTATAATTAACATGTTAACATCATATACATACAATTTGACATCCTTTTACCACCTATTAGTTCCACTTTCATACAGGTGAGTTTTGTTCCACATTTTGGTTCTAATCAACTATGTAAGTCACTTTTCACCATGTTAGAGTCATTTTGCACCCTATATGAGTCACTTTCCACAATCTATATGTATAATTAATATGTTAACATCATATACATCCAATTTGACATCCTTTTACCACCTATTAGTTCCACTTTCATACAGTGAATTTTGTTCCACATTGGTTCTAATCAACCATGTAAGTCACTTTTCACCATATTAGAGTCACTTTGCACCCTATAAGAGTCACTTTCCACCATATATACAACAATTAACATGTTAACATCATATACATCCAATTTCACATCCTTTTACCGCCTATTAATGCCAGTTTCATACAAGTTAATTTTGTACCACATTTTGGCTCTAATGAACCATGTAAGTCACTTTTCACCATATTAGAGTCACTTTGCTCCATATAAGAGTCACTTGCCACCATATATTGATACAATTAACATGTTGACATCATGTACATGCAATTAGACATCCTTTAACCACCCTTGGTACCCCCTTTCCTACAAGTCAATTTTGGGCCACATTTTGGCACTAATTAATCATGTAAGTGACTTCTCGCCATATTATAGTCAATTTGCACCTTATAAGAGTCACTTGCCATCATATATTGGTACAATTAACATGTTAACATCATGTACATGCAATTAGAAATCCTTTTACAACCTCTTAGTGCCACATTCATACAAGTCAATTTTGGTCCACATTTTAGTTCTAATTAACCATGTACGTCACTTTTCACCATGTTAGAGTCATTTTGCACCCTATATGAGTCACTTTCCACAATCTATATGTATAATTAACATGTTAACATCATATGCATACAATTTGACATCCTTTACCACCTATTAGTTCCACTTTCATACAGGTGAGTTTTGTTCCACATTTTGGTTCTAATCAACTATGTAAGTCACTTTTCACCATGTTAGAGTCATTTTGCACCCTATATGAGTCACTTTCCACAATCTATATGTATAATTAATATGTTAACATCATATACATCCAATTTGACATCCTTTTACCACCTATTAGTTCCACTTTCATACAGGTGAATTTTGTTCCACATGTTGGTTCTAATCAACCATGTAAGTCACTTTTCACCATATTAGAGTCACTTTGCACCCTATAAGAGTCACTTTCCACCAATATACAACAATTAACATGTTAACATCATATACATCCAATTTCACATCCTTTTACCGCCTATTAATGCCACTTTCATACGAGTTAATTTTGTACCACATTTTGGCTCTAATGAACCATGTAAGTCACTTTTCACCATATTAGAGTCACTTTGCACCATATAAGAGTCACTTGCCACCATATATTGATAGAATTAACATGTTGACATCATGTACATGCAATTAGACATCCTTTAACCACCTCTTGGTACCCCCTTTCCTACAAGTCAATTTTGGGCCACATTTTGGCACTAATCAATCATGTAAGTGACTTCTCGCCATATTACAGTCAATTTGCACCTTATAAGAGTCACTTGCCATCATATATTGGTACAATTAACATGTTAACATCATGTACATGCAATTAGAAATCCTTTCACAACCTCTTAGTGCCACATTCATACAAGTCAATTTTGGTCCACATTTTAGTTCTAATTAACCATGTAAGTCACTTTTCACCATGTTAGAGTCATTTTGCACCCTATATGAGTCACTTTCCACAATCTATATGTATAATTAACATGTTAACATCACATACATCCAATTTGACTTCCTTTTACCACCTATTAGTTCCACTTTCATACAGGTCAATTTTATTCCACATTTTGGTTCTAATCAACCATGTAAGTCACTTTTCACCATATTAGAGTCACTTTGCATTCTATAAGAGTCACTTTCCACCATATATACAACAATTAACATGTTAACATCATATACATCCAATTTGAATCCTTTTACCACCTATGTCACTTTCATACAAGTTAATTTTATTCCACATTTTGGCTCTAATCAACCATATAAGTCACTTTTCACCATATTAGAGTCACTTTGTACCCTATAAGAGTCACTTTCCCCATATATTGATACAATTAACATGTTAACATAATGTACATGCAATTAGACATCCTTTAACCACCTTTTGGTACCCCCTTTCCTACAAGTCAATTTTGGGCCACATTTTGGCACTAATCAATCATGTAAATGACTTCTCACCATATTAGAGTCACTTTGCACCATATAAGAGTCACTTGCCATCATATATTGGAACAATTAACATGTTAACATCATGTACATGCAATTAGAAATCCTTTTACAACCTCTTAGTGCTACATTCATACAAGTCAATTTTGGTCCACATTTTGGTTCTAATTAACCATGTAAGTCACTTTTCACCATGTTAGAGTCATTTTGCACCCTATATGAGTCACTTTCCACAATCTATATGTATAATTAACATGTTATCACATACATCCAATTTGACATTCTTTTATCACCTATTAGTTCCACTTTCATACTGGTCAATTTTGTTCCACATTTTGGTTCTAATCAACCATGCAAGTCACTTTTCACCATATTAGAGTCACTTTGTATTCTATAAGAGTCACTTTCCACCATATATATAACAATTAACATGTTAACATCATATACATCCAATTTGACATCCTTTTACCACCTATTAATGTCACTTTCATACAAGTTAATTTTATTCCACATTTTGCCTCTAAACAACCATATAAGTCACTTTTCACCATATTAGAGTCACTTTGTACCCTATAAGAGTCACTTTCCCCATATATTGATAAATTAACATGTTAACATCATGTACATGCAATTAGACATCCTTTAACCACCTCTTGGTACCCCTTTCCTACAAGTCAATTTTGGGCCACATTTTGGCACTAATCAATCATGTAAGTGACTTCTCGCCATATTATAGTCAATTTGCACCTTAAGAGTCACTTGCCATCATATATTGGTACAATTAACATGTTAACATCATGTACATGCAATTAGAAATCCTTTTACAACCTCTTAGTGCCACATTCATACAAGTCAATTTTGGTCCACATTTTAGTTCAAATTAACCATGTAAGTCACTTTTCACCATGTTAGAGTCATTTGCACCCTATAGAGTCACTTTCAATAATCTATATGTATAATTAACATGTTAACATCATCATATACATACAATTTGACATCCTTTTACCACCTATTAGTTCCACTTTCATACAGGTGAGTTTTGTTCCACATTTTGGTTCTAATCAACTATGTAAGTCACTTTTCACCATGTTAGAGTCATTTTGCACCCTAATGAGTTCCTTTCCACAATCTATATGTATAATTAATATGTTAACATCATATACATCCAATTTGACATCCTTTTACCACCTTTTAGTTCCCTTTCATACAGTTGAATTTTGTTCCACATTTTGGTTCTAATCCATGTAAGTCACTTTTCACCATATTAGAGTCACTTTGCACCCTATAAGAGTCACTTTTCCACCATATATACAACAATTAACATGTTAACATCATATACATCCAATTTCACATCCTTTACCCCTATTAATGCCACTTTCATACAAGTTAATTTTGTACCACATTTGGCTCTAATGAACTATGTAAGTCACTTTTCACCATATTAGAGTCACTTTGCTCCATATAAGAGTCACTTGCCACCATATATTGATACAATTAACATGTTGAACATCATGTACATGCATTAGACATCCTTTAACCACCTCTTGGTACCCCCTTTCCTACAAGTCAATTTTGGGCCACATTTTGGCACTAATTAATCATGTAAGTGACTTCTCGCCATATTATAGTCAATTTGCACCTTATAGAGTCACTTGCCATCATATATTGGTACAATTAACATGTTAACATCATGTACATGCAATTAGAAATCCTTTTACAACCTCTTAGTGCCACATTCATACAAGTCATTTTGGTCCACATTTGTAGTTCTAATTAACCATGTACTCACTTTTCACCATGGTAGAGTCATTTTGCACCCTATATGAGTCACTTCCACAATCTATATGTATAATTAACATTTAACATCATATGCATACAATTTGACATCCTTTTACACCTATTAGTTCCACTTTCATACAGGTGAGTTTTGTTCCACATTTTGGTTCTAATCAACTATGTAAGTCACTTTTCACCATGTTAGAGTCATTTTGCACCCTATATGAGTCACTTTCCACAATCTATATGTATAATTAATATGTTAACATCATATACTCCAATTTGCATCCTTTTACCACCTATTAGTTCCACTTTCATACAGTGAATTTTGTTCCACATGTGGTTCTAATCAACCATGTAAGTCACTTTTCACCATATTAGAGTCACTTTGCACCCTATGAAGAGTCACTTTCCACCATATAACAACAATTAACATGTAACATCATATCATCCAATTTCACATCCTTTTACCGCCTATTATGCCACTTTCATACGAGTTAATTTTGTACCACATTTTGGCTCTAATCAACCATGTAAGTCACTTTTCACCATATTAGAGTCACTTTGCACCATATAAGAGTCACTTGCCACCATAATTGATAGAATTAACATGTTTGACATCATGTACATGCAATTAGACATCCTTTAACCACCTCTTGGTACCCCCTTTCCTACAAGTCAATTTTGGGCCCATTTTGGCACTAATCAATCATGTAAGTGACTTCTCGCCATATTAGTCAATTTGCACCTTATAAGAGTAACTTGCCATCATATATTGGTACAATTAACATGTTAACATCATGTACATGCAATTAGAAATCCTTTCACAACCTCTTAGTGCCACATTCATACAAGTCATTTTGGTCCACATTTTAGTTCTAATTAACCATGTAAGTCACTTTTACCATGTAGAGTCATTTTGCACCCTATATGAGTCACTTTCCACAATCTATACATAATTAACATGTTAACATCATATACATACAATTTGACATCCTTTTACCACCTATTAGTTCCACTTTCATACAGGTGATTTTGTTCCACATTTTGGTTCTAATCAACTATGTAAGTCACTTTTCACCATGTTAGAGTCACTTTGCACCCTATATAGTCACTTTCCTCACTATATGTATAATTAATATGTTAACATCATATACATCCAATTTGACATCCTTTTACCACCTATTGTTCCACTTTCATACAGTGAATTTTTTCCACATTTGGTCTAATCAACCATGTAAGTCACTTTTCACCATGTTAGAGTCATTTTGCACCCTATATGAGTCACTTTCCCAATCTATATTATTTAACATGTTTATTGTACAATTAACATGTTAACATCATGTACATGCAATTAGACATCCTTTAACCACCTCTTGGTACCCCCTTTCTTACAAGTCATTTTGGGCCATTTTTACACTAATCAATCATGTAAGTGACCATATTAGAGTCACTTTGCACCTTATAAGAGTCACTTGCCCATCATATTGGAACAATTAACATGTTAACATCATGTACATGCAATTAGAAATCCTTTTACAACCTCTTAGTGCCACATTCATACAAGTCAATTTTGATCCACATTTTCGTTCTAATTTAACCATGTAGTCACTTTTCACCATGTTAGAGTCATTTTGCACCCTATATGAGTCACTTTCCACAATCTATATGTATAATTAACATGTTAACATCACATACATCCAATTGACTTCCTTTTACCACCTATTAGTTCACTTTCATACAGGTCAATTTTGTTCCACATTTTGGTTCTAATCAACCATGTAAGTCACTTTTCACCATATTAGAGTCACTTTGCATTCTATAAGAGTCACTTTCCACCATATATACAACAATTAACATGTTAACTCATATACATCCAATTTGAATCCTTTTACCACCTATTAATGTCACTTTCATACAAGTTAATTTTATTCCACATTTTGGCTCTAATCAACCATATAAGTCACTTTTCACCATATTAGAGTCACTTTGTACCCTATAAGGTCACTTTCCCCATATATTGATACAATTAACATGTTACATAAGTACATGCAATTAGACATCCTTTAACCACCTTTTGGTACCCCCTTTCTACAAGTCAATTTTGGGCCACATTTTGGCACTAATCATCATGTAATGACTTCTCACCATATTAGAGTCACTTTGCACCTATAAGAGTCACTTGCCATCATATTTGGAACAATTAACATGTTAAATCATGTACATGCAATTAGAATCCTTTTACAACCTCTTAGTGCACATTCATACAAGTCAATTTGGTCCACATTTTGTTTTCTAATTAACCATGTAAGTCACTTTTCACCATGTTAGAGTCATTTTGCACCCTATATGAGTCACTTTCCACAATCTATATGTATAATTAACATGTTAACATCACACATCCAATTGACATTCTTTTATCACCTATTAGTTCCACTTTCATACTGGTCAATTTGTTCCACATTTTGGTTCTAATCACCATGCAAGTCACTTTTCACCATATTAGAGTCACTTTGTATTCTATAGAGTCACTTTCCACCATATATACAATTACATGTTAACATCATATACATCCAATTTGACATCCTTTTACCACCTATTATGTCACTTTCATACAAGTTAATTTTATTCCACATTTTGGCTCTAATCAACCATATAAGTCACTTTTCACCATATTAGAGTCACTTTGTACCCTATAAGAGTCACTTCCCCATATATTGATACAATTAACATGTTAACATCATGTACATGCAATTAGACATCCTTTACCACCTCTTGGTACCCCCTTTCCTACAAGTCAATTTTGGGCACATTTTGGCACTAATCAATCATGTAAGTGACTTCTCGCCATATTATAGTCAATTTGCACCTTAAGAGTCACTTGCCATCAATATATTGGTACAATTAACATGTTAACATCATGTACATGCAATAGAAATCCTTTTACAACCTCTTAGTGCCACATTCATACAAGTCAATTTTTGGTCCACATTTTAGTTCAAATTAACCATGTAAGTCACTTTCACCATGTTAGAGTCATTTTGCACCCTATATGAGTCACTTTCAATAATCTATATGTATAATTAACATGTTAACATCATATATACATACAATTTGACATCCTTTTACCACCTATTAGTTCCACTTGTTTTTGTTCCACTTTTACATTCTAACAAC